>NC_041400.2:190624621-190924621 GCF_900747795.2 Erpetoichthys calabaricus
CAGCAATAACTGCAATCAAGCGTTTGCGATAACTTGCAATGAGTCTGTTACAGCGCTCTGGAGGAATTTTGGCCCACTCATCTTTGTAAAATTGTTGTAATTCAGCTTTATTTGAGGGTTTTCTAGCATGAACCGCCTTTTTAAGGTCATGCCATAGCATCTCAATTGGATTCAGGTCAGGACTTTGACTAGGCCACTCCAAAGTCTTCATTTTGTTTTTCTTCAGCCATTCAGAGGTGGATTTGCTGGTGTGTTTTGGGTCATTGTCCTGTTGCAGCACCCAAGATCGCTTCAGCTTGAGTTGACGAACAGATGGCCGGACATTCTCCTTCAGGATTTTTTGGTAGACAGTAGAATTCATGGTTCCATCTATCACAGCAAGCCTTCCAGGTCCTGAAGCAGCAAAACAACCCCAGACCATCACACTACCACCACCATATTTTACTGTTGGTATGATGTTCTTTTTCTGAAATGCTGTGTTCCTTTTACGCCAGATGTAACGGGACATTTGCCTTCCAAAAAGTTCAACTTTTGACTCATCAGTCCACAAGGTATTTTCCCAAAAGTCCTGGCAATCATTGAGATGTTTCTTAGCAAAATTGAGACGAGCCCTAATGCTCTTTTTGCTTAACAGTGGTTTGCGTCTTGGAAATCTGCCATGCAGGCCATTTTTGCCCAGTCTCTTTCTTATGGTGGAGTCGTGAACACTGACCTTAATTGAGGCAAGTGAGGCCTGCAGTTCTTTAGACGTTGTCCTGGGGTCTTTTGTGACCTCTCGGATGAGTCGTCTCTGCGCTCTTGGGGTAATTTTGGTCGGCCGGCCACTCCTGGGAAGGTTCACCACTGTTCCATGTTTTTGCCATTTGTGGATAATGGCTCTCACTGTGGTTCGCTGGAGTCCCAAAGCTTTAGAAATGGCTTTATAACCTTGACCAGACTGATAGATCTCAATTACTTCTGTTCTCATTTGTTCCTGAATTTCTTTGGATCTTGGCATGATGTCTAGCTTTTGAGGTGCTTTTGGTCTACTTCTCTGTGTCAGGCAGCTCCTATTTAAGTGATTTCTTGATTGAAACAGGTGTGGCAGTAATCAGGCCTGGGGGTGGCTACGGAAATTGAACTCAGGTGTGATACACCACAGTTAGGTTATTTTTTAACAAGGGGGCAATTACTTTTTCACACAGGGCCATGTAGGTTCGGATTTTTTTTTCTCCCTAAATAATAAAAACCATCATTTAAAAACTGCATTTTGTGTTTACTTGTGTTATATTTGACTAATGGTTAAATGTGTTTGATGATCAGAAACATTTTGTGTGACAAACATGCAAAAGAATAAGAAATCAGGAAGGGGGCAAATAGTTTTTCACACCACTGTATGTACCAAAGTTTTGTTTGTTCCAGTTTTCTCATTATAACAGACACTTTATAATCACAGAGGTTGAATGATTTATTTTTCCGTTTGCTAATTTCAGTTGGCTTGTGGGGGGCACACTCACTGTGTGAGGCGCTATAAAGGATTACGCTTGACTTGTTCTGTCATTATACAATAACAGGTGCTTTATATCACAGAGGTTGAATTATTTATTTTTCCTTTTACTAATTTCAGTTTGTGGGGGCATGCTTACGTTGTAAGGCGCTATATTTGTATGATTAAGTTATCTCAGTACATAATAACAGATGATGTTATATTTCCTCCTTATACATTCATTCTGTGTGTGGATGCACACTCACTTTGTAAGGCACTATATAATATATGAGTAAGCTTGACTCTTGGACGTTTTGTTTCTTGCAGTTCTCTCAGTATAACAGGTGCTTTATAATCACAGAGGTTGAATGATTTATTTTTCTGTTTACTAATTTCAGTTTGTGGGGACATGCTTACGTTGTAAGGCGCTATATATGTACGTAAGTTTTGTTTGTTACAGTTCTCTCGTTATAACAGACACTTTATATCTAAGCGGCTAAATGATTTTAAACAGTTTAATTCTTGAATTTATTTGGGAGAGGGGCACTCATGTTGTAAGGCACTATATGTGATTCAGCTCGACTCCTGTAAGTTTTGTTTGTTGCAGTTCCCTCATTATATCAGACACTTTATATCACAGCAGTTAAATGAGGTACTTTTCCTCTTCAGAATTTCAGTTTTGTTTGTAAGACACTATATACAGTATGATTCAGCTCGACTCCTGTAAGTTCTGTTTGTTTTCTGTTTCTTCGACTATAGCAGATGATTTATATCACGGTAGCTGAATGATTTATTTTTCTTTTTCATATTTTCAATTTGTTTGTAGAGGCCAACTCACGTAAGGCGCTATATATGTACCTAAGTTTTGTTTGTTGCAGTTCTCACATTATAACAGACACTTTATAATCACAGGGGTTGAATGAGATCTCTTTCATCTTCAGAATTTCAGTTGGCTTGTGGGGGGCACACTCACTTTATAAGGCGCTGTAAAGGATTACGTTTGACTTGTTCTGTCATTATACAATAACAGGTGCTTTATATCACAGAGGTTGAATGATTTATTTTTCCGTTTACTAATTTCAGTTTGTGGGGCATGTTTACGTTGTAAGGCGCTATATATGTATGATTAAGCTATCTCAGTACATAATAACAGATGGCTTATATAGTTTTATTTTTCCTCCTTATACATTCATTCTGTGTGTGGAGGCACACTCACCTTGTAAAAGGCACTATATTATACATCCATCCATTATCCAACCCGCTACATCCTAACCACAGGGTCACAGGGGTCTGCTGGAGCCAATCCCAGCCAACACAGGGCACAAGGCAGGAAACAAACCCTGGGCAGGGCGCCAGCCCACCGCAGTCATTATTGTTTGGTTGCTAATTAAGGAAAAATCTGGAGTGGTCTCTCATATACTCAGATATGGGGATGAATATTTGAGAAGTAAACCACAAGACAATGAATTTATTTTTATATTATAAAGAACCATCAACAGCAAATCATCCATCCATCCATCCATTTTCCAACCCGCTGAATCCGAACACAGGGTCACGGGGGTCTGCTGGAGCCAATCCCAGCCAACACAGGGCACAAGGCAGGAACCAGTCCCGGGCAGGGTGCCAACCCACCACAGGACACACACAAACACACCCATACACCAAGCACACACTAGGGCCAATTTAGAATCGCCAATCCATCTAACCTGCATGTCTTTGGACTGTGGGAGGAAACCCACGCAGACACGGGGAGAACATGCAAACTCAACGCAGGGAGGACCCGGGAAACGAACCTCAGGTCCCCAGATCACCCAACTGCGAGGCAGCAGCTCTACCCACTGCGCCACCGTGCCGCCCAACAGCAAATCAAATCAAATTAATAATATACTGAACAATTATTATAAAAGTAAAGTTGAATAAATCAGACTCTGCAGCTGCATGAATTAAAGGTAAAGTGCCACTTCTGGTTAGTGGAAAAAGTCCAAAAGTTGCTAGAAATCTACGTTTTGTACTGAATACTTGCATGAAAAATTTCATCCATCCATTTTCCATCCCGTCATATCCTAACTACAGGGTCATGGGGGTCTACTGGAGCCAATCCCAGCCAACACAGGGGGCAAGGCAGGAACAAATCCTGGGCACACACGGGACAATTTAGAATCGCCAATGCAATGTCTGTAGACTGTGGGAGGAAACCCACGCAGACACGGGGAGAACATGCAAACTCCACGTAGGGAGTACCCGGGAAGTGAACCCGGGTACCCACTGTACCGCCGCTCCTGTATGCAAAATTTGGTTGAGCGAAATGAAATTGTACTCAGGTTATTGTGTTTACACACACACAAACATAATTCTAAAACATCGAGATTCATTCAAATCTCAAAATGGAATTTCTGGATGATTTCAATACTTACCCTATACGAGAAAGTCAGGGAGGTCTGAAATGTCGATATTCATCAAAATCAAAATCTCGACATCGAATCTTTGCACGATTCCAATACTTATCCCTACAATTTGTTTATGAGAAAGTAAAAAAGGAAGCAACTCAGGGGTCTGAGTCAAGTCAGTTAAAATACAATACAATAGTTTATTTTTGTATAGCCCAAAATCACACAGGAAGTGCCACAATGGGCTTTAACAGGCCCTGCCTCTTGACAGCCCCCCAGCCTTGACTCTCTAGGAAGACAAGAAAAACTCCCAAAAAAACCTAGTAGGGAAAAATGGAAGAAACCTTGGGAAAGGCAGTTCAAAGAGAGGCCCCTTTCCAGGTAGGCTGGACGTGCAGTGGGTGTCAAAAAGAAGGGGGTCAATATAATACAATACAGTACACAGAACAGAACAATTTCTCAATATAGTAAGAAATAAAAAATATAAATTTTAGAAGTACAGAGCAGAATTTAACAGTAGATGATATATCCCATAATAAGATTTGGATTTGTGTAGAGTCCTGGAGACCTCATCCTTCAAGCTGCCTCCCCCATTTGGCCGTTCCACGGCTGAAACAGTGCTGGGCCAGCCAATCCGATGAAAGGACCCCTCTTTCCCACGATTCCTGCGATCCTCCATCAGAGATGACTTTTCCTTAGGCAGGCAAAACAACTTGGCAGGTGGGCCGTGACACCAAGTGCCACATTTGAGTACCGAGAAGAAAAACAGAATAAGTGAGGGTTAGTAACAAATTATAACTGTCATGTTACTTATGTTTTAGTGCTAATGACTAACAACAGAGATGCAGTCTGTGCAGTTAATCAGCAGCTCTAGTCAGGGTGTGCTAAACTGAAGTCGTGAGTCTTCAGCCGGGATTTAAAAGCTGAGACCGAAGGGGCATCTCTTATAGTAGCAGGCAGACCATTCCACAGTTTAGGGGCCCTGTAACTAAAAGCTCGACCCCCCACTGTTATTTTATTAATCCTTGGAATCATAAGCAGACTGGCATCTTGGGATCTTAATGTGCGCTCTGGTTTGTAAGTCATGATAAGTTCAGACAAGTAAGCCGGACCTCAACCATTTAATGATTTATATGTTAAAAGAAGGATTTTGAAATCTGCCCTAAACTTCAACCGGGAGCCAGTGTAAGGATTTAAGAACTGGAGTTATGTGTTCGTATTTTCTTGTTCTTGTAATAATTCTTGCAGCCGCATTTTGGATTAACTGGAGGCTGTATAAAGAACAGTTTGAACATCCAGTGAACACCGTATTGCAGTAGTCAATCCTACTAGAGATAAATGCATGGGCGGCATGGTGGCGCAGTGGGTAGCGCTGCTGCCTCGCAGTTGGGAGACCTGGGGACCCGGGTTCGCTTCCCGGGTCCTCCCTGCGTGGAGTTTGCATGTTCTCCCCGTGTCTGCGTGGGTTTCCTCCCACAGTCCAAAGACATGCAGGTTAGGTGGATTGGTGATTCTAAATTGGCCCTAGTGTGTGCTTGGTGTGTGGGTGTGTTTGTCCTGCGGTGGGTTGGCACCCTGCCCAGGATTGTTTCCTGCCTTGTGCCCTGTGTTGGCTGGGATTGGCTCCGGCAGACCCCCGTGACCCTGTGTTCGGATTCAGCGGGTTGGAAAATGGATGGATGGATGGATAAATGCATGAATTAGTTTCTCAGAATCCTGTTTATTTAAAAAGCGCCTTAATTTCCTAACATTTTTAAGATGGAAGAAACATGTCTTGGACAACTTTGTAATATGCGCTTTAAATGACATGCTAGAGTCAAAGATAACTCCTAGATTGTGGGCTGATTCAGTAAAATTGACTGGGATTCCCACTGAGTTAAATGATGACAAAATATGGTTGTGATCAGCATCATTCCCTCCAACAATTAACATCTCTGTTTTATCTGTATTTAAAGACAAGTAGTTCTTATTCATCCACTCCTTTAATTCACTAACACAACTAATTAAAGACAACATTGGAGAAACTTCATTTGATTTAAATGAAAGGTATAACTGGGTATCATCTGCATACGAGTGAAAATTAACATTATGTTTCCTAATGAGAGATCCCAGTGGAAGCATGTACAGTGAAAACAGTAAAGGTCCCAGTACTGAGCCCTGCGGGACACCATATTGAACGTCTGTGTATAATGATGGGCGGCACGGTGGCGCAGTGGGTAGCGCTGCTGCCTCGCAGTTGGGTGACCTGGGGACCCGGGTTCGCTTCCCAGGCCCTCCCTGCGTGGAGTTTGCATGTTCTCCCCGTGTCTGCGTGGGTTTCCTCCGGGTGCTCCAGTTTCCTCCCACAGTCCAAAGACATGCAGGTTAGGTGGATTGGCGATTCTAAATTGGCCCTAGTATGTGCTTGGTGTGTGGGTGTGTTTGTGTGTGTCCTGCGGTGGGTTGGCACCCTGCCCGGGATTGGTTCCTGCCTTGTGCCCTGTGTTGGCTGGGATTGGCTCCAGCAGACCCCTGTGACCCTGTGTTCGGATTCAGCGGGTTGGAAAATGGATGGATGGATGGATAATGATGGAGTACTGTCAGCACATTTCTGTACATATTGGAATCGATTTGATAAGTAAGAACTAAACCAAGCGAGCACGGTGCCTGTAAGCCCAACATCATTTTCTAGCCTGTGCAGTATAATAGAATGGTCGATGGTGTCAAATGCTGCACTTGACAAATGAAGGCAAAGGGAGTTAATTAGCAGCAACTGGTCACTAATTAAGAAGAAGCTTAGAATGAAAACCTGCAGCCACTCAGCCCTCCAGGACTAGCGTTGGACACCCCAGCTTTAGAGTTTACTCAGAATGGTGCCAAAAAAACATTTGGGGAGCAGAAGCTCTGAAGAGCGAAATGCTTCGTTGATGAGAGAGGTGAGAGGAGAGCGGCCAGACCGGTCCGAACTGACTGGCTACCATTACTCAGATAGCCACTCCATACGACTGTGGTGGGCAGGAAAACATCTCACAACGCACAACACATCAAGCCTTGAGGCAGGCAGGTTACGACAGCAGAAGACCAAGTCAGGTTCCATTTCTGTCAGGCCGTAGTGGCCACAGGCTCACCAAAAATGGACAGTGGAAGACTTGAAAGGTTTGGCCTGGTCTGATGAATCTCAAGAGGCACACAGATGGTAGGGTCAGAGCAGCACAATTCCATGGACCCAAGCTGCCTTGCGTCAACAGTCCAAGCATTGCTGGTGGTCTGTGTTATGTTTTCTTGGTGCACTTTGGGCCTGTCGATACCAATCAATCATTGGCCTACCTGAGTATTGATGCTGACCATGTGCATCCCTTCAGGGATCTTCTAAAGGCAACTTCCAACATGATAACGCACCATATCACAAAACGAGCTGGTATCGTGAACATGCCAATGAAAAAGTTGAATAAATTGCATGAATTAAAGGTAAAGTACGTGGAAAAAGTCCAAAAGTTGACAGAAACCAATGTTTTGTACCGAATACTTCTATGCAAAATTTGATTGACCCAAGTGCATCCCTTCAAGGTCACAATTTCTCCATCTTCTAATGGCAACTTCCAACATGACAACGCACCATGTCACAAAACGAGCTGGTATCGTGAACATGCCAAGGAGTTCAGTGTTCTTCAGTGGCCTCCACAATCATGAGATCTGAATCCAGTAGAACACCTTTGAGATGAGGGAGAAGAGAAGATGAATGTGCAGCTGACAAACCTGCAGAGAATCGAGTCAACATGGACCAGCGTCTCAAAGGAATGTTTCCAATGCCATGAAGAATGGAGGCTGTTTTGAGAGCAAAAGGAGATCTACTGTACCTAGCATTAGTGCAGTGTGCCCAAGAATTTGATCAGTCAGTGTAGATTCCAGGGCTGTGGAGTCAGTAGATAAATCCTTCGACTCGACTCCTTAGTTTGTGGTACTTCTGACTCCCCAACTCCCCGACTCCTCTGTATTTAATTTGCTAATATATCTCCATGTTGATAGAAGGAAGGCAACATACACGTCATTTAACCACAAAACTACTGGCTAGGAAGCTGACTCTCTACTGTATTGGCCAGTTTAAACAAAAGGCAAGAACCCCTGAACACACCTCAGTCCACAGCGCACACCTCCACCTACATCATCACACTCGTTTACACTCACATGAACTTGTTAAACACGTTAGATCTGAAATGAAATGAAAACCCTTTTTGTAATGTCCCATAATCCAGATTACAATGTGTGAACGTCAGGTTGTATAAAAGCTCAGCTGAACTTCACACTAGTAGGAACACAACTAGGCACTGGGCTTTAATCTTACATCAGAGACATGTGCAGAGGAGAGATGCTGGGTATATTGGGAGAAGGGTGCTAAGGATAGAGTAACAGAGGAAGAGGAGAAGAAGAGGAGAATGTCAGACAGGAGAGAGGATTCTGATCTGAAGAAGTGTCAAGAGTAGGAGTGATTGCTACAAGCGAGCAGGAGAGACGCAAGACGGAGTGGAAAAGAAGTAAAAGTTGTTATCGTCCACAGGGTCAGACAGAGCCCACTGTGGGGGCTTTCAAATGACCTTAACAGCAGGAGGCAGCCTGAGTGCTCTCAATGAATAAAAGTACAGTGTGGTGTGGTGTGGCAGTTAGGGCTTTGGACTCCAAACCCTGAGGTTGTGGGTTCAGATCCTGCTGCTAATACTGTGTGACCCTGAGTGTGTGACTGTGTGTGAGTGTGACCATGAGCGAGTCACTTCACCTGCCTGTGGTCCAATTGGACAAACAAAAAATATGTAATAAGTTATATCTCAAACCACCATAGATAAAGGCATCAGGTGCCATATTATTATATTAATTATATCTATCTATTATATAGTGCCTTTCCTATCTATCTATCTATCTATCTATCTATCTATCTATCTATCTATCTATCTATCTATCTATCTATCTATCATATAGTGCCTTTCATATCTATCTATCTATCTATCTATCTATCTATCTATCTATCTATCTATCTATCTATCTATCTATCTATTATATAGTGCCTTTCCTATCTATCTATCTATCTATCTATCTATCTATCTATCTATCTATCTATCTATCTATCTATCTATCTATCTATCTATCTATCTATCTATCTATTATTATAGTGCCTTTCCTATCTATCTATCTATCTATCTATCTATCTATCTATCTATCTATCTATCTATCTATCTATCTATTATATAGTGCCTTTCCTATCTATCTATCTATCTATCTATCTATCTATCTATCTATCTATCTATCTATCTATCTATCTATCTATCTATCTATCTATCTATCTATCTATCTTAAAGTGTCTAGACTAACTGAACCTGCGACTCCCTGAGATTTGAGATGAAAGCCAGACTACTGAAAAAAAATGCAGCAGGTTATGAAGGGCGCTATATTAAATAAACACCATAAAGGAGGTCAGTTATTTATTTTTAAACAAAGAATAGTCCTTTTAGAGCTCTAAAGGTGCCATCACCCCCAGCAAGCTGCCACACTTTCATATGCCATCAGTATCTGAGGTTAGGAAGACAGAAGGTTCGACGTTAAGGTTGTGTTATGTACTAGTCATGGCATTGGAGAGTGGAGACATGTTGCATGAATGGAAAAGACGCTATATTGGCGTCGACCCGACACAGACTGACAATGGAGGCACGTGTAGAAATAAATAAAAAGGTTTTTACATTTTTCTTCAGCCATGGGGCACGTCTTCCCTGTGTCCCACAGGCCCAACACAGTCCCAAAACAAGACACAAAGTAAATCACCCCAAACCACACTCTTCTTCCTCCACTACTCCCAGGCAGCCTCGTCCTCCTCCTCCCGACTCTGCCACCCTGAGTAGTGGTTCACCCAGAAGTGCTCCAGGTGGTAATTACCCTAGATTAGGCTGCGTTTCCGGGTCTGGCCATGGAGCCCAACAAGGATGAGCTCTGGTGTTCCAAGATATTGGCCCCGATGCAACCCAGGGGGGCTGCCACCAAATTTTCCGGCGGATGTAGTGTGCATTCCATGGCTGCTCCCCCGGATCCAGTATCCAAGGGGCGTCCTGGCCTTCCGCCACACATGTAAGTAAGAATTCCACTGTATTCTACTATATATATACTTGTGACAATAATGAACCTATGGACTTATGAATATACAGTATGGTGTCATCAGTCTGTATATGCCAACATCATAGGATGCATTATGCCACAACAACATCCACAGACTCTTTAACCCACATCTCTTTTAAAAACGAGGGGATAAAGAGACCCGAAGGTGTAATCAGACGAGATTTGTGGCCCATTACATCACTAATTCACTGCTAAATGATATCAGAAGTGCATGACAAGATTCTGGGAATGTAAACAAACTTGGTTGCCATGGCATCCAGAACTTGCAATTATCCTCAGGCTCTGGAATGAAAAATTCATAGTAAAATAATAATTAGTGTATGTGGCCTTCTTTGTGCAATACGACATGAATTTCTGTATAAAATAAACTGACTTTTCATTTTTCAATGCCATGTTTACATGCATATAGCACCTTTCATAATCAAAAATTGCATAAAATGTCTTGTGCTCTAACCAGTCCTCCATTCGTAAACTGCACTGTTTACTTTCCCTGCACGTACCACAGATGAATTTATACACGGACAATATTATAACAAGGCAACACATATATAAACACACACACAAACACACACACACAAACACACATATATACAGTGTATCCGGAAAGTATTCACAGCGCATCACTTTTTCCACATTTCGTTATGTTACAGCCTTATTCCAAAATGGATTAAATTCATTTTTTTCCTCAGAATTCTACACACAACATCCCATAATGACAACGTGAAAAAAGTTTACTTGAGGTTTTTGCAAATTTATTAAAAATAAAAAAACTGAGAAATCCCATGTCCATAAGTATTCACAGCCCTTGCTCAATACTTTGTCGATGCACCTTTGGCAGCAATTACAGCCTCAAGTCTTTTTGAATATGATGCCACAAGCTTGGCACACCTATCCTTGGCCAGTTTCGCCCATTCCTCTTTGCAGCACCTCTCAAGCTCCATCAGGTTGGATGGGAAGCGTCGGTGCACAGCCATTTTAAGATCTCTCCAGAGATGTTCAATCAGATTCAAGTCTGGGCTCTGGCTGAGCCACTCAAGGACATTCACAGAGTTGTCCTGAAGCCACTCCTTTGATATCTTGGCTGTGTGCTTAGGGTCGTTGTCCTGCTGAAAGATGAACCGTCGCCCCAGTCTGAGGTCAAGAGCGCTCTGGAGCAGGTTTTCATCCAGGATGTCTCTGTACATTGCTGCAGTCATCTTTCCCTTTATCCTGACTAGTCTCCCAGTCCCTGCCGCTGAAAAACATCCCCACAGCATGATGCTGCCACCACCATGCTTCACTGTAGGGATGGTATTGGCCTGGTGATGAGCGGTGCCAGGTTTCCTCCAAACATGACGCCTGGCATTCACACCAAAGAGTTCAATCTTTGTCTCATCAGACCAGAGAATTTTCTTTCTCATGGTCTGAGAGTCCTTCAGGTGCCTTTTGGCAAACTCCAGGTGGGCTGCCATGTGCCTTTTACTAAGGAGTGGCTTCTGTCTGGTCACTCTACCATACAGGCCTGATTGGTGGATTGCTGCAGAGATGGTTGTCCTTCTGGAAGGTTCTCCTCCCTCCGCAGAGGACCTCTGGAGCTCTGACAGAGTGACCATTGGGTTCTTGGTCACCTCCCTGACTAAGGCCCTTCTAACCCGATCGTTCAGTTTAGATGGCCGGCCAGCTCTAGGAAGAGTTCTGGTGGTTTTGAACTTCTTCCACTTACAGATGATGGAGGCCACTGTGCTCATTGGGACCTTCAAAGCAGCAGAAATTTTTCTGTAACCTTCCCCAGATTTGTGCCTCGAGACAATCCTGCCTCGGAGGTCTACAGACAATTCCTTTGACTTCATGCTTGGTTTGTGCTCTGACATGAACTGTCAACTGTGGGACCTTCTATAGACAGGTGTGTGCCTTTCCAAATCATGTCCAGTCAACTGAATTTACCACAGGTGGACTCCAATGAAGCTGCAGAAACATCTCAAGGGTGATCAGGGGAAACAGGATGCACCGGAGCTCAATTTTGAGCTTCATGGCAAAGGCTGTGAATACTTATGTACATGTGCTTTCTCAATATTTTTATTTTTAATAAATTTGCAAAAACCTCAAGTAAACTTTTTCACGTTGTCATTATGGGGTGCTGTGTGTAGAATTCTGAGGAAAAAAATGAATTGAATCCATTTTGGAATAAGGCTGTAACATAACAAAATGTGGACAATGTGATGTGCTGTGAATACTTTCTGGATGCACTGTATATAAGAGTAGATATACTGTATATAGGCTGTACCTAAAAATGAATGCACTGACACAGTCCCAGGTTCAAAAACACACATATTCATTTAACACAATACCGTAGCACAGCAGTGTACTGTTTATCGTTTTCTTCTTCTTCTTTTTCTCCTCCGCTTTGCTCTGCTACTCCTCCCAGATGAGTGTTGTCTCCACTCCCAGCTCTAACTCAGTGTGCTTCATTTTACTAAAGACCTCGAAGTCCTTCCAGTAGCAGGGAAATGCCCATTGGAAGCACTTCCTGCTCGTAAGGAGGTCCAACTCCCTGCAGCGCCTCCTGGTGCCAACCCAGGGACCCCAACAAGGCTGCGCCACTGGACTACAGTTCCCAGCATACTCTGTGATTGTCCAGATGGGTACCAAAGCCCTGGGATGCTGCCATCTAGTGGGTTGGGTTGGAGCAGACAGCCTTGATATGGCGCTTCCCCTGATTTCTGCCTTGTAATAGTTACGGAAAATGGCGCCAATCCTGGCAGGGACGCGAGCCCATGCATGCTGTCCATTAGAACATTTTTTTTATTGCATACAGGGGGTCCTCGGGTTGCAACACAGTTCCGTTCCTACAACAGTGGTGTAAACCGAATTTTGGTGTAAGTCGAAACTCACCCTAGCCTAAGTCACTTACCTATCCTAACGCATTTGCAAAATCATAACATAGAACATAAAAACACAACTAAGCCACAGAAAAAGGAAAAGGACATAAATATACTGTACTGTACTGTAGTAACAGAAAAAATGAGTGTAAAAAAAATCCTTACCTTTATTCCTTCTCATGTCTCAATTTTTTGTAAGTTTTTATGGGAGTGAGCGTTGTAAACTCGAGATGTCGTATGTCGAGACGTTGTCACCCGAGGACTGCCTGTATGTGAAGAGCTTTGTGACTTTTATCTGTGAAAGGTATTGTATAAATAAAGGTTACTTACAAAAATGAAATTACATAAATAAGCAAAATAATATTCAAAGAATATAAACAGACAAAAACATAACAAACACACAAATGATAATTAAGGAACAAAAAAAATGACAAGAAATGAAGGTCTACGCAGGCTCGAGACCCTGGCTGAAACACAACTGTCTTCTTTCGGCTGCTCCTGTTAGGGGTCGCCACAGCGGATCATCTTCTTCCATCTCTTCCTGTCCTCGTCATCTTGCTCTGTCACCCCCATCACCTGCATGTCTTCTCTCACCACCTTCTCTTAGTCCTTCCTCTTCTCCTCTTCCCTAGCAGCTCTATCCTTAGCACCCTTCTCTCAATATACCCCTCATCTCTCCTCTGCACATGTCCAAACCAATGCAATCTCGCCTCTCTGACTTTGTCGCCCAACCGTCCCACCTGAGCGGACCCTCTAATGTCCTCATTTCTAATCCTGTCCATCCTCGTCACACCCAATGCAAATCTTAGCGTCTTTAACTCTGCATTAAGTGACTTGCTGTCAGTGCCCACTACCTGCCCACCAGCCACAGGTCCATATAAAAATCAAACACGGTGCTTTCCATGTTGTATGGCAGGTTACGTCAGATCGGTTTTATTTTTCTTCTTTTTATAGAGCAGCTTAAGTAGAACTTAACATTCTGGAGGAGACAGAAGAAAGGAACCAAACACACTTTGTGACTTTGTTGTCCTAAACTTGCTGCCGTCAGCCCCACAGCAGACTCTCCAAACTGCTGCTACCTATTGATTGGTATTTCTCCATCAGCTGACGTGACTCGGGTATCTTGATGAGAGAGTGGGCTCATACCCGTGTGCCTGACCCTAGCAGCAGGGATCGGTCTTCGTGAGCCCTGTGTCCCCGAGATGTGCCTCCCTCATGCTGTCTGCTGTGAGCGCGGCCAAGTGGTGCAATGCGATGTGGCGGTCTCCGTCAGGAGGTGTCTGGACTTATTTCAAAAGGTTTAACAAAGACCTGAAGGAATGCAGCCGTTTTTGGCTGATAACACAAATAACTTGACGCCACGCTGCTTTTCCGTGTGTGCCTTCTGTGCTATCAAAAGGTTCCAAACGGAAGCCTTGTCATGTGGCGTGGTAAGGGTGGCAGCCTGTTTGCTAATGGGACGCAACTAAACCATCATGGTACCAGGACCCCATTGGCATTTTGTTTAGAAATTTGTCTTTCAGGTCCAAAAATGCCTTTTTCTCATAGTCTGTCCATTCTGTAACCCACTTAGCTTGTACAATACAATCCATCCATCCATTATACAACCCGCTATATCCTAACTACAGGGTCACGGGGGCCTGCTGGAGCCGATCCCAGCCAACACAGGGCACAAGGCAGGAAACAAACCCCGGGCAGGACACCAGCCCACCACAGACAATACAATCCAATACAATTTATTTTTCTATAGCCCAGAATCACACAAGAAGTGCCGCAATGGGCTTTAACAGGCCCTGCGTCTTGACAGCCCCCCAGGCTTGACTCTCTAAGAAGACAATAATAATAATAATAATTCTTTACATTTATATAGCGCCTTTCTCACTACTCGAAGCGCTCTCCACACAGGGAGGACCCGGGAAGCGAACCCACAATCTCCTTACTGCAAAGCAGCAGAGAAATTCCCAAAAAAACCTTTTAGGGATAAAATAAAATGGAAGAAACCTCAGGAAAGGCAGTTCAGAGAGAGACCCCTTTATAGGTATGTTGGGCGTGCAGTGGGTGTCAAAAAAAGGGGGTCAGTACAATACAATATAATACAATACACAGAACAGAACACAAGTAATCCTCAAACAGTATAAAAATAAAAATATTACAAGTGCTTGTAGATGAAGAGTGACCTACACAGTGATGAAGAGTGGTGACCTTATGATTTTATTTAACACTTTTAACAGTGAACACCTTTCCTAAACACTCAGTTAGAATAAAATTACATTTTTCTGTATACTGTGCCTATAAAAAGTGTTCACCTCCTTGGAAGTTTTCTTATTGATAATTATTTTAATTAATTATTTACAGGGTGACACAGTAGTAACGCTGCTGCCTCGCAGTAAGGAGACCTGGGTTCGCTTCCCGGGTCCTCCCTGCCAATCCCAGCCAACACATGGCGCAAGGCAGGAAACAAACCCTGGGCAGGGTGCCAGCCCACCGCAGGTTTACACTCACATGAACTTGTTAAACACATTAGATCTGAAATCAAATGGAAACCCTTTTTGTAATGTCCTATAATCCAGATTACAATGTGTGAACGTCAGGTTGTATAAAAGCTCAGGTGAACTTCACACCAGTAGGAACACAGCTAGGCACTGGGCTTTAATCTTACATCAGAGACATGTGCAGAGGAGAGATGCTGGGTATATTGGGAGAAGGGTGCTAAGGATAGAGTAACAGAGGAAGAGGAGAAGAGGAAGGACTAAGAGAAGGTGGTGAGAGAGGACATGCAGGTGATGAGTGTGACAGGAAGATATGGAAGAAGATGATCCGCTGTGGCGACCCCTAACAGGAGCAGCGGAAAGAATATGAAGAAGAGAAGTACTTAATTAAGACTATTGTTTGTGAAATGCGACATTTGAACTTGCTGTATTTATTTTTCATTACAATTTAAATTTATTAGGAGTCGGTACATTTTCGCCAACTCCAGGTACCCATAATTGTCTCCGACTCCTCGACTCCGACTCCACAGCCCTGATAGATTCTCATTTTTTTTATGCAGCCAGTCATCCATAATAACTTCTCACACTAAAAGATGGTCTAATGGCAGGCAAACAAATGGCATCCATCACAGACCACGTGGATTGCCTTTTCCAGAGATGGGCTTTCCAGGCGGTCAAGTTGGATGGAAGAGAGAGTCCTGGGTTGTGATGGGGATCGGTCAGACACGAGAGAGGATTCTGATCTGAAGAAGTGTCCAGAGTAGGAGCGATAGCTACGAGCGAGCAGGAGAGACGCAAGACGGGGTGGAAAAGAAGTAAAAGTTGTTATAATAATAATAATAATAATTCTTTACATTTATATAGCGCTTTTCTCACTACCCAAAGCGCTCGTTATCGTCCATAGGGTCAGACAGAGCCCACTGTGGGGGCTTTCAAATGACCTTAACAGCAGGAGGCAGCCTGAGTGCTCTCAATGAATAAAAGTACAGTGTGGTGTGGTGTGGCAGTTAGGGCTTTGGACTCCAAAACCTCTAAACTCCGACTCCGACTCCACAGCCCTGGATCTTTGACCTTATTTAGCGAATGATTTGATGTTGCGTTTTTATGTAATACATGAGGAGTAATGTTAGAGAGCACTGGGAGCTGGGCAAGCTGGGCTGATCACAATATGTAAGAAATGATGATTTCTCTTCTCTAGGAATGGAAAGGTTCTTTACAGGAGCAGTGTGACACTTTGAAGGACATTGTCATCTCATAGCCTTTGGATTCCAGTTACCAGTTTGGGGTATTTCTATGTAGTCTTCTTTATTCCCACTGTGTGATGAAACAGTAGGGTGGCACTGGAACACAGCCAAAGATAGTTAGATAGATAGATAGATATGAAAGGCACTATATGATAGATAGATAGATAGATGTAAATGGCACTGTATAATAGATATATAGATAGACAGCCGTGAATGGCACTATATAATAGATAGATAGATAGATAGATATAAATGGCACTGTATAATAGATAGACAGCCGTGAATGGCACTATATAATAGATCGATGTAAATGGAACTGTGTAATAAATATATAGATAGATAGACGGCCATGAATGGCACTATATAATAAATAGATAGATAGATACTTTATTAATCCCAAGGGGAAATTCACATACTCCAGCAGCAGCATACTGATAATAACAATATTAAATTAAAGAGTGATAACAATGCAGGTATACAGACAGACAATAACTTTGTATAATGTTAACGTTTACCCCCCCTGAGTGGAACTGAAGAGTCACATAGTTTGGGGGAGGAACGATCTCCTCAGTCTGTCAGTGGAGCAGGACGGTGACAGCAGTCTGCCACTGAAGCTGCTCCTCTGTCTGGAGATGATCCTGTTCAGTGGATGCAGTGGATTCTCCATGATTGACAGGAGTCTGCTCAGCGCCCGTCGCTCTGCCACAGATGTCAAACTGTCCAGCTCTGTGCCTACAATAGAGCCTGCCTTCCTCTCCAGTTTGTCCAGGAGTGAGACGTCCCTCTTCTTAATGCTGCCTCCCCAGCACACCACCATGTAGAAGAGATACAGGATACAAAGATACAGGAGTGTGGGACAGGAAAGGAGATGAATGCCATTCTACCAGTCCAGACGAATAAAATGGATGAACTTGTTGGACTGGATGGCCTGTTCCCGTCAAAACTGTTCTAATCATAATCATACAATGACACCCAGCATCACTTGGATGGGGTACTATACTGTATGTATGTACAGTACGTGGATTCATTTTGGATTTGCATAGGCTTGCATGCATTGTAATAAGCTGCTAGGTCAGAAGGAACAGTAAGATGACAGTAAATGGCAGAAGAGACAGACTTAGGCCTTGTTACGAAATAAGAGCCCTCCCTGGTGACCAAAGCACATCTAAATGTCAACCTGATTAAATCCAGTGTCCCACAAGTAGACAGATTCTCCAGGAGTCTCATATCAAGAATGAAGCTCTAGGGGACTGGCAGGACACCAACTTTATTGCTCCAGACCACCAGCTGGCAGTTGCTGAGTCCTTTCAAGTATATTTAAGGTCCTGCTGCTTTTAATCGAGTGCAGGCTGCCTAACGTTACTATAAGTCCATGTCCTTTTAAATTACAGGCAAGACTCAGTGGTGTCAGTGAAACTAGGGGCAACCAAAGGGCATCATGGTCTTGTGGTCTGTAGACTTTGCAGGACATCCAGTCCAGAGACAGCCTGTAGGTCACCCCATGGCTTTGTTATAAGTGGTCACTGACTGGCACTTGTCATTGAGCCAGGAATAAGGAGGTGACTGGGGGTCAAGGCCCTCTGCTAAAGAAGTAATGGAGTCAGCAGGGTTGACTGGGAGTGGTACTGGAATGTGGCTTTAGTGGGGAAATGTGCAAACCTCCTGTCCTGGGAGTTTTAAACTATGGTCTGCTGATTGATATTTTTAGCATTAGATCCCTTTGTTAACTGCCCTCCCTGTTGAGGTGTCATTGATCTTATAATTCTCATATTATATGGGGGGGGGGGGGGGGGTGACTTGAATGAGCTGATTTATCATCTCTGAGTATTTATTGTATGTGTTTGTGGATTTGGAAAAAGCTTATTCCTGCATACCTCATGATCTGGTGGGTGTTCTGAAGCACCCATTCTGTCTCTGTACTGAACCAGAGTTGTGCTGACATACAGTAGAACCTCAGGTCACAAATATTGCTGAACACGGGGTTACGATCAAAACGTTTGCCAAAATTTCGCATCTGTTCACGACCACACGCTCTGGTGGCAAACAAAAACACTGGCGGCCAGTTTCCCTACACGCGTTCGTACGTGCCAATGATTTCCCATTCTCCGTTTCCCATTTTCTTTTGTTTGCGTATGCAAGGCCTAACAAAGATGACGCACGTGTTCAGTCTCTCTCTGTATCTCGTTCTCGGTCAGCAGCTGAAAAAATATAATCTAAATATATAATTCACTAAGCCGCCGCCAGAGCAAGCAAGACACCCATGAAAGCACGCAGGAAGGGGCGTGGATTCACTAAGCCGCCGACAAGTAAGACACCCATGGCACACGCAGGAAGGCGCCACGCCCACCAACTCTAAGACCATTGGATACGACGACAACTCACAGAGCCACGCCCACCAAATCGGACGCGACGCCTCGGAAAAAACGCAGTCATTTATGTTCATCTGTCCTACAGTACACATGGACCTCTGAGCCACGTTGACTTTTCGGTTACGACGCACGACCGCGTGCACCATCACAAACTGTTTTACACGATACATACAGTAATTCGCATCCACGACAAACATGCGTCTTCTTTGATGGTCCTGCAGGAACACGGAAGACATTTCCCCGTCCATGACCAGGCGGTGTGTATGCTTCGAGAACGAGGGTGGACGCGGCAGGACCATCTAAGAAGAGGCTGTGTATCGATATATATAATTCATTAAGCCGCCGCCAGAGCAAGCAAGACACCCATGAAAACACACAGCGCTTTGAAAGCAGTCAACTCACAAAGCCCAGCCCACCAACTCGAGAACGCATCTACCCATGCTCTCAAGGCATTCACGGTGCCTGCTCATGTGCCCGGACGGCACAACTCACTTTCGTCTCTGCTACAGTACACATGCACCACTGAGCGACGTTGACTTTTCATTATTCTTTTCGGTTTCAGCTGCATTTCCATATATAATCCACCAAGTCGTCCGACTGTGAGATACAAACGACAGAGCACCGCCCAAGAACTCGAACCGCTAGAGAGACATGCCCACCAACTCTAATACGCCTGCCCGCCTGACTGTTACCAGCGTTCACCGCAATGTACTGGAGTGTAAAACCATCACAACTATCAGACGCTGTCTATATCTAAGAAGATATATAGATACTCATTATTCCCCGGCACGCGTCCACCCACGCTCTCAAGGCATTCACAGAGCCTGCTCATTTGCTCGAACACAACAACTCCATCCATTATCCAACCCGCTGAATCCGAACACAGGGTCACGGGGATCTGCTGGAGCCAATCCCAGCCAACACAGGGCACAAGGCACGGAACCAATCCCGGGCAGGGTGCCAACCAACCGCAGGACACACACAAACACACCCACACACCAAGCACACACTAGGGCCAATTTAGAATCGCCAATCCACCTAACCAGCATGTTTCTGGACTGTGGGAGGAAACCGGAGCACCAGGAGGAAACCCACGCAGACACGGGGAGAACATGCAAACTCCACGCAGGGAGGACCCGGGAAGCGAACCCAGGTCCCCAGGTGTCCCAACTGCGAGGCAGCAGCGCTACCACTGCGCCACCGTGCCGCCCGAACACAACAACTCGCCACACACAAATCTTGCTTAATTTGACTCAACACGGGAAACTTCACCCTGCCCGGACACGGAGAGGATTGACAGATTGATAGCTCTTTCTCGATTCTGTGCGTGGTGTTGCATGGCCGTACTTAGTTGGTGGAGCGATTAGTCTGGTTAATTCCGAAAACGAATGAGACTCCCTCCTGCTTAATAGTGACACGATCGCCAAGCAGTAGGTGTCCAACTTCTTAAAGGGACAAGTGGCTTTCAGCCACGTGAGATTGAGCATTAACAGGTATGTGATGTCCGGTACTACACGCGCGCTACACTGAATGGATCTACGTGTGTCTACCTGGCGCCGACAGGCATGGGTAAGCCGTTCAACCCCATTCGTAGTACAGGCGCGCGCGCGAGAGCGAGTGCTGGACGCATAAGAATATTAATACTTCATTACATTGATATACCGGTGTTTTCAGTATTCAAAGCGCTGTCCACACAGGGAGGAACCGGGAAGCGAACCCCAAATCTTCCACAGTCTCCTTACTGTAAAACAGCAACACTACCACTGCGCTACGAGGCAGAGAATGCAGTTAAAGAATGCACTGGGCTCGATTTTATTTTCACTTCTGTTTGGACAACTGTGTCGTTCAGGAAGTGTTCACCCATCAATACATAATTATGAGGCGTATGCTACACCGCAGGTTGGCTAGTCTATTCTAATTGTGTCCTAAGTCTGCCTCTTGGACTTCTTTCTCCCAGTGGTTTATGTCTTATATGCCTTCCACAGTAGTAGCCCAGGGAGCATTCAAATACAACCACCTCAGCTGGAATGAACTGGTTTCTACTCTGAGGTGCCCTCTCTTAATGCTGAACTCCTAACTCTGTCATGGAAATCAAGACCAGCTGACTTGTGCAGGAACCTCATTTTGGGTTCATTTTCTCATAATCTTATCTACCACCAAACACTCATGAGGATGGGAATACAGACTGACCGGTTAGTCAAAAGCTTCATCTGAAACCGCGACTCTCTTCATAGCCGCGGTCATTCGCTGTGAACTCTATTTCATGTGCTTTTGCACTAATTTTGCAAATAACCATGGCCGCTAAGCAAGTGACGAGTGGTAGTGTTGGTGAGAAGAAAGGTTCAAAGAAAATTGAAATCCAATAAAAGAAAGAAATCATTGAAAAGTATGAGCGTGGCGTTCGTGTTACCGATCTTGCCGCAGAATACAAGGAGTCGAAATCTACTAGAAATCTATTGATTTCTAAATCGCTGAGGCGGTCTCTCCCTCAAAACTGTAACCTCGTCTCCACCCAGCTTCCTCCTCACTTCCTTCACGCCAGAACTCGACTCATGCAAGGTTAGTTTTCTTGGTTGTTTAGGGTTACTTTTTGTACAAATTACAGATTTTTCAAAATTTAATTTTTTTCCCTGTGCCTAAAACTCATAAAAAAAGTGTTTACAGCGAACGGTTCGGAAGGGTCTTGTACAAACAGTTCGTAAGGGACTAGTGAGAACATCGTACAAGGTTAGTTTTCTGTTGTTCAAGGTTTTCTCAGTGTTATTCAATGTTTTTACATTTAATTTACTATTACACTGTGCATTCTATGGTCTAATTAACTATTTTTGTACTTAAAAAAATATTTTCATACAGTTCGTACGGTCTGGAACGGATTAATCGTATTTACATACAATCTTATGGGGAAATTACATTTGGGTCGCGACCAGAGTTTTGGAATGAGTTATGGTCGTAACCAGAGGTATTAAGTCAAGCCCATTCAGTGCTCCACCGAGGGGGCATCTGGTCTCCTCTCCTCTCCTCTCCTGTTCGTGATTTTGAAGGAAGGGATATTAAGTTTGGAGAGTATCCTGTTTGGAAACCTAAGAATTGCACCTCTTGATATTCTTGACCTTATCAGACTGTGATCTGTGGTTTGAATGAGAACTAGCAACCTTCAAATCAGAGGTCCTGTAAAAAAGTGGCTTGTTCCCTGTAGGCTCTGTAAGTGGTGAGTAACTACCACAAGTGGAGATGTTCAACTACCTTGGGGGTCTTAACATAATAATAATAATAATAATAATTACATGATTATGCCACTTTTCTAACCTACTCAAAGTGTCTTGTTCACATGCAAACATCACAGTTATTGTGATACCGCTCTATTATATAAAAAAATCCTGGGATGAGATGTGACTTTTTCAGAGATAATTTCAAGTCCTGCGAGAGGAGACTTTGTGCCAAGAGATTTAACCAGGCCCAGGGCCGGAAATAAAAGACAAAGAGTAGAAGACAAAGTAGAACGTCGTAAAGAGGTTCAAAAACATTGGCGCGTTACACATGCAGAGCAGGTTAGAGATTATGAAAGTACTAAAATTCGAAAGTCTCAAAAAACTGATAGTAAAGATCACATTAGCGCAAACAAACGGAAATTGTTACTCTGTGAAATAACGGAACAGCGAAAAGAGATCAAATATATGGACATGGGTGATATGACACAAGTATGTAGATATTGTAAGGCTTTAAAGTTTAAGTCGGAGACTTGTAGATCGTCTAATTCGTGTTGCCATCAGGGAAAAGTAGTGTTGCTTCATAATGAAGAGGCGTATCTGCAAGAATTAAAAGATTTGTTGTTTGGTGAAAGTGAAATCCACAAACACTACAGGCAATGCAATAATCTGCTCAGGGTTCGTATCATTCAATGCTCAAAACGTAGATTTATACAATTCAGGACCATACACTATGAGAATCTGTGGTCCCGCAACAATTAAAGGTATTACAAGTTTAATTTCAAGGAAACCCCAATTCGGTCAGGTGTATATATATATATATATATATATATATATATATATATATATATATATATAATTGTGGAGAAGTGATGCAACATGCAATGGAAGAGTTAAACAATCGGACGTATTAGAAATTCTACAGCCAATAATGGATACAAATCCATACGTCCAAAAGTATCGCACTTTACACGAAATGTATCTGATAAACACGAACAAAGAAGTTTTCCTGGATTTCTATGTGAATCGGAAAGATCACGCTCGCATATATAATAAACCATCCATCCATCCATCCATTTTCCAACCCGCTGAATCCAAACACAGGGTCACGGGGGTCTGCTGGAGCCAATCCCAGCCAACACAGGGCACAAGGCAGGAACCAATCCCGGGCAGGGTGCCAACCCACCGCAGGACTATAATAAACCAACATGTGACCAATTGTCAGGGATGATAGTTTCGAAAGACGGAGATATCAAAGACAGAGTTGATATTCGTGTTTATCCAAAAGCACAACACGATACGTCACAAGCGGCAGATCCGGGAAATGACGAGCGCGTAGGACCTGCACGGGGGTTGGCGAGCGAACCTAGTTGTCCAAAAAATCGATGCAACAAAAGGACTTTTAGATATGTAGCAGACTCTCTTCATAGTCACGGTTTCAGATGATGCTTTTGACTAACCGGTCAGTCTGTATTCCCATCCTCATGAGCATTGGGTGGTAGATAAGATTATGAGAAAAAGAACCCAAAATGAGGTTCCTGCACAAGTCAGCTGGTCTTGCTTTCCATGACAGAGTTATGTGTTCAGCATTAAGAGAGGGCACCTCAGAGTAGAAACCACTTCATTCCATGTTTGAGAGCAGCCAGGTGAGGTGGTTCTATTTGAATGCTCCCTGGGCTTCTACCATGGAAGGTATATAAGACATAAACCACTGGGAGAAAGAAGTCCAAGAGGCAGACTTAGGACACAATTAGAATAGATTATATTTTTTCAGCTGCTGATTATGCAGGAAGGTCTGGAGGATGTTTTTGAGTGCAGAGAAATCTGGTCACCTCAGTCAGCGTGTTAGAACAGTAAAATATATTTGACGAAAACAGGCTACTCAGCCCCACAAGCTCACCAGTCCTGTTCACCAAAATAACATAAGTGCTTTGGTCAACTTGTGTTAGATGTGCCACATAAATAAAGCTGACTTGACTTATTTTGATTGGCCACTGTGAACTCCAGATTTTGAGCACAGCCAATGAGTTGCACTTTGTAAGAAAGTACAGTAAAACCTTGGATTGTGAGTCTGTGAGTGTTTTACAAAATGAGCTAAAATTTTTAATAAATTTTGACTTGATAAACGAGCGAGGTCTTGCATTACGAGTAGTATGTATACGCTTTGTCTGCTGAGTGTCACGTGATCACATCTGAGCCGATGATTCGTCTCTCTCTTGCTGTGGGATTGTGGGTAATCGTCTCCCATGCTATGTCTCAGTCGGTGTGCTTCACTCATATAGTCAACATCTGTATGAGTGTATACTTTTTACTATAGCACTGTGACCACGTGTGTGTGTGTGCTGTGATGTGCGAGTCCCTGTCTTGCACCCCAAAACACGAGGCTGAGTCTCCGTACTTTAGCAACACCAGCTTTATTCAGCTTGAAACAGCAACAGCGCGGTTATTTATTGTAGCGGGATCTGCCGCTCACCTATACACAGACACAGCAGTCAGGCAGAGTCGTGACCAGATTACTGGCCAAGTAATACTGTGACCTTGCATTTATAATGTTCCTTGTATCACCTGTCGATGGCGGGTGCTTATAGAATGTCCGCGATCTTTTCGGATTCGCTTAAATGGTGAACTGCTACAGCACTGGAAGCCTGCGGTTGCTTTGGGATGCTCTTCTGCAGGTCGTCCCGTTAGAGGGGGGAATCCCAAAAGAGTTTAGAAACCGTACAGTGCGTAAAGTATTTTTTAAATTTTGTGTCCAAGTATAGTGACTCTTCAGGCAAAAGCAACTGTCACTGGATTGGTGTCCCTGTTAAAGTCGCAAATAAAGAAGTCGATTCCAGTGAGCCAACAGATAGCAGGGATTACGTTAGTTAGAGTGAAAGTCGTTCTGCACAATAACCCTCCTCCTCCTCCTCCTCCTCTCTCATCTCTCTCACACCAGCCATGGCTCTTTTCAAAGGTAAAGTGCAGTTTAATTTGTTTTATGTATTTTTACTTTATCTTTTGTATTAATCATTTTTATATGAATAGTTTTGGGTTGTGGAACGGATCATCTGAGTTTCCATTATTTCTTATGGGGAAATTCACTTTGATATACGAGTGCTTTGGATTACAAGCAAGTTATGCTCGCAGTCCAAGGCACCACTGTAGTAGGATTGTTAGTAAATAATATACTTTTTAAACAATAAAAGTATTTAGATTTAAAAATATTTCAAAAATTATAATTCCTTACAAAATCTACTCAAGTATAGTACGAAACGTTCTTGGAACTTGTTACTTTCCAGAACAGTCTATATAACTATTAATCCATATTCATAGCTGCTGGAAAATGGCACCTAGTAAAGTAGCACTGGGCTCAAGGCAAGAACCAATCTTAGATGTCATGCCAGTCCATCATATGGCACACTCATTCATAGGCAGGAGGAGCAGAACTTGAGCGAGAGTGCAAACTCCACAAGGGCAGCGCCAAGTCTGTGATTGAAACCAAAACCTCTGAAGCTATGAAGCAGGATGGGTATGCAGTATGCCACTCATAAGTATACATAAATATAGTTATCTAATTGTACAGTAGCAGTAACAGCGCAGTGCTCGATAACGTGCATTGAATCCACTTGACTTATAGTCTTCCTCCTCTTTCTCTGTACGTTTACCATTCGTTTCCTCAGAGGTTGATGCGCTTGATGCTTCCTTCTTTTCTCCACCCTAGTGGTCCGCTTCTTCTCTTTTTTCGTCGGCATCTTTTTATGTTAAAACTGATTAAGTCACTGTTTGTGTTGCAATTATTTAGTGTATTTTTCTTAATTTTTCACTTAAGCTGGCACTTAAGTCTTCAATCTGCCTCAATAATGATTTAAGATATGAAGAGGTAGAGGAAGTGACGGCGAAGGTGGTAGGGATGAGAACGGCGACTGTACACATGCACCACACTGCCTCCCTGCTGGCCGCTGCAGAGAGTTGATTCTACAATAAAATAAAATAAAAATAAAAAGAGTAATAACCTTAGAGGTCAATCATCACCCCAGAAGCGGATAGTAGTCGTCACGTAGTATATGTGTACCAAATTTCATGTCAATAGTTCAAATGGTGTGTGAGCTACAGGTGATTTAAAATCCTGGACAGACAAATGGACAGCCAT
The DNA here is from genome assembly GCF_900747795.2 of Erpetoichthys calabaricus. Lineage (NCBI taxonomy): Eukaryota > Metazoa > Chordata > Cladistia > Polypteriformes > Polypteridae > Erpetoichthys > Erpetoichthys calabaricus. Next base: position 190,650,907 of record NC_041400.2, read on the forward strand.
GGTAGCGTATTATTTAAGACCAGTAACGGCGCACTGCTCGATAACGTGCAGTGATCACACTTGACTTATAGTCGTTATCCTCTTTCTCTGTACATTTAGCATTCGTTTGCTCAGAGGTTGATGCACTTGCTGTTTCCTGAGCAGATCTCGTTTTCTCCACCCTAGCGGCCCGCTTCTTCTCTTCTTTCGTTGGCATCTTTTTGTATTAAAACTGATTAAGTCAGTGTTTGTGTTGCAGTTATTTAGTACGTTTTTCTTAATTTTTCACTTAAGCCTGCACTTAAGTCTTCAATCTGCCTCAAGAATGATTTAAGATATCAAGAGGTAGGGGAAGTGATGGTGAAGTGCACCACATGGTCACCGTGCTGGGAACTGCCGAGACTTGATTCTACAATAAAATAAAAAAAAAATAAAAAGAGTAATAATTCCAAAACTTTTCGCTTTTAATATAAAGCTATAGTGCAGAGTTTCAGCGTAGTTAGTATACAGTACTGTGCAAAAGTTTTAGGCAGGTGTGAAAAAATGCTGTAAACAAAGAATGCTTTCAGAAATATAAATAATGATTGTTTATTGTTATCAATTTACAAAATGCAAAGTGAGCGAACAAAAGACAAATCTAAATCAAATCAATATTTGGTGTTCCTACCCTTTGCCTTCAAACCAGCATCAATTCTTATAGGTCCACTTGCACAAAGTCTGTGATTTTGTAGGATTCTAGTCAGGTGTCTGATCAACCAATTCTACCAAACAGGTGCTAATGATCATCAATGTCACACGTAGGTTGAAACACAGTCATTAACTGAAACAGAAACAGCTTCAAACTGGGTGAGGAACAGCCAAACTCTGCTACCAAGGTGAGGTTGTGGAAGACAGTTTCATGTCATGGCAAGATAGAGCACAGCAACAAGACACGAGGTAGTTCTATTGCATCAGCAAGGTCTCTACCAGACAAAGATCTCAAAGCAGACTGGGGTTTCAAGATGTGCTGTTCAAGCTCTTTTGAAGAAGCACAAAGAAACGGGCAACGCTGAGGATCGTAGACGCAATGGTCGGCCAAGGAAACTTCAAGGACACATCAAGCTTATTACCTTTTGAAATCGGAAGATGTCCAGCAGCTCAGAACTGGCAGAAACCAGTGGGACCCAGGTACACCCATCTACGGTCCGGAGAAGTCTGGCCAGAAGTGGTCTTCATGGAAGAGTTGCAGCCAAAAAGCCATACCTCCGACGTGGAAACAAGGCCAAGCGACTCAAGTATGCATGAAAACATAGGAACTGGGGTGCAGAAAAATGGCAGCAGGTGCTCTGGACTGAGGAGTCAAAATTTGAAATATTTGGCTGTAGCAGAAGGCAGTTTGTTTGTCAAAGGGCTGGAGAGCGGTACAATAATGAGTGTCTGCAGGCAAGCATTGTGAAGGTTCCTTGAACGTTTGGGGCTGCATTTCTGCAAATGGAGTTGAAGATTTGGTCAGGATTAATGGTGTTCTCAATGCTGAGAAATACAGGCAGATACTTGTCCATCATGAAATACCATCAGGGAGGCGTATGATTGACCCCAAATTTATTCTGCAGCAGGACAACGACCCCAAACATACAGCCAAAGTCATTAAGAACTATCTTCAGCGTAAAGAAGAACAAGAAGCCCTGGAAGTGATGGTATGGCCCCCACAGAGCCCTGATCTCAACATCATCGAGTGTGTCTGGGATTACATGAAGAGACAGAAGGATGTGAGGAAGCCTACATCCACAGAAGATCTGGGGTTAGTTCTCCAAGATGTTTGGAACAACCTACCAGCCGAGTTCCTTCAAAAACTGTGTGCAAGTGTACCTAGAAGAATTGATGCTATTTTGAAGGCAAAGGGTGGTCACACCAAATATTGATTTGATTTAGATTTCTCTTTTGTTCATTCACTGCATTTTGTTGATTGATGAAAATAAATGATTAACACTTCCATTTTGGAAAGCATTCTTGGTTTATAGCATTATTTCACACCTGCCTTAAACTTTTGCACAGTACTTGTACGTATACCAAATTTCAGGTTACAGGTTATTTGATTATTGAGCATGACCTTCCTGGGTTGACCTTTGACCTTGGAGGCCATTCATCACCCCGAAAGCGGACAGTAGACGTCACGTAGTGTACGTGCACCAAATTTCAGGTCAATTGTTCAAACGGCCACAGGTGATTCAAAATGGTGGACAGACAAACGGACAGCCACGGTAGCGTATTATATATACAGATAGGTATACAATATATTATGTTGAGTCGCCAAAGCTCATGGACACTTCTTGTATGAATATAATCATACAAGAAAATAATCAGCTGGTGAAATCAGATTTGAGGAAGTGGGGAGAGGATAATAAAGAAAGTTGAAGTGAGTGGTGGTAGGAAGATGGGAGAGGGACATAGAGGCCCGAAGATGGATATCAGCGACTTCAGCCAGTTCAGTCCCAGTGTAGATCCTCTCCATACAGGATATCACGATACCATACCATACCATACCATTTTTATTTGTTAAGCGCTTAAAAACACAGCATTACAACTGACCGAAGCGCTGTACAGATAAAACAAGCAAGACTAAAAGCAAAATATTAAAAACAAACATTAAGAGAGAATTAAAACAGAGACACTAAAAAACAGGTCAGGGGACCCAATAAAACAGAGAAATAGCAAAAAGCAAGTGGAAATAAGACAGGTTAAGAATTAAAAGCCAATGTGAAGAAGTGCGTTTTTAGGTGTGATTTGAATGTGGCGACTGAAGCGGCTTGCCTAACCACTAAAGGTAAGGAGTTCCAGAGCCTAAGTGCACAGACGGAGAAAGCCCTTTCACCACGAACTTTAAAATGTGCCTTGGGAACGGTTAGGAGCAGCTGATCTGCGGATCTAAGAACACGAGGGGGATTGTGACGATGGAGCAAGACACTCAAGTAGGCAGGGGCTAGACCATTTAGTGCCTTATAGGTTAAGAGCCCTAGTCAAGATCCATCCATTTTCCAACCCGCTGAATCCGAACACAGGGTCACGGGGGTCTGCTAGAGCCAATCCCAGCCAACACAGGGCACAAGGCAGGAACCAATCCCGGGCAGGGTGCCAACCCACCGCAGGACACACACACACACACCAAGCACACACTAGGGACAATTTATAATTGCCAATGCACCTAACCTGCATGTCTTTGGACTGTGGGAGGAAACCCACGCAGACACGGGGAGAACATGCAAACTTCACGCAGGGAGGACCCGGGACTCGAACCCAGGGTCCCCAGGTCTCCCAACTGCGAGGCAGCAGCGCTACCCACTGCGCCACCGTGCCGCCCATAGGTTAAGAGGAGTATCTTAAAATCAATTCTGAATCTAACCGGCAGCCAGTGTAGGGTTTTTAAAATCGGTATAATGTGTTGGCTTCTGCTGCTTCCAGTTAAAAGCCTTGCAGTTGCATTTTGAACCAATTGGAGTCTAGAAAGAGTGGCTTTACTAATACCATATAGGCAGGAATTAGAATAGTCGAGCCGGGACGGAATGAATGCATGGATTACTGATTCCAGGAGGTGGTAAGGCAGAATTGGTTTGAGTTTGGCAATTCGCCTGAGATGGAAAAAGCAGGATTTTACTGTGCTGTTGACTTGAGCATCCATTTTCAGGACCATATCCATTTTGATTCCAAGATTGGAAACAGACGAAGTTACTGGAATGGGAAGAAAGTCGAGGCCAAGGGGTAGGGTCTGTTTGCGGTCAGGACTAAAAACAATGACCTCGGTTTTTGAATCATTCAGGTGAAGGAAGTTTACAGCCAGCCAGTCCTTAATGTCAGATAAGCAGTTGAGAAGAGGTTTAGTGGAGTCAGTTGACTTGAGGGAGAAATAAATTTGGCAGTCATCAGCATATAGGTGATACGAGATTGCATGTTTTCTAAAAATTGCACCTAAAGGCAGGATGTAAATTGAAAAAAGTAGTGGCCCCAAAATGGAACCCTGGGGGACACCACATGGGAGTGGGACTGATTCAGATGAAGAATCGTCTAGCATGACTCTAAGAGTCCTGTTGCAGAAATATGACCTGAACTAGTCGAGGGCTAAGCCAGATACACCAGCCCAGGATTCGAGTCGGGAGATCATGATGTCGTGGTCGATTGTGTTGAAGGCAGCACATAAATCGAGAAGAACCATAATCACGTAGAGTCCTGAGTCCAATGCCAAGAGGACATCATTTAGGACACGTAAATGCGCGGTTTCTGTGCTGTGTTGGGGCCTAAAGCCTGACTGAAAAAGGTCCATTACCTGATGGTCTCGTAGGTGATGAATTAATTGTTCATAAACTACTTTTTCAAGTAATTTTGACAGGAAAGGTAGTTTGGAAATTGGACGAAGATTGGAGAAGACGGCAGGGTCAAGATCAGGTTTTTTCACGATACAAGGAGGATGATCCCGGAGAAGTGGCCAAGCTTTGCACAGCTTTCATGGTGGGTGAATAGCTTTGGGGGATGCAGTCAGGTCACATTGCCGAGAGCGTTATTCTCTGCTGGCTCCCACACTCAGTCCCTGCATTCTTTTCGCTTGGATACCACAGAGACGGGTCAGCGCAGCAGTTTGGCATACCTGCCCTCAGGAGGGCCGCCGTTGGTACCGCTGAAAGGTCAGGTTATTAAAGCGGGTTTTAATTTATTATGAGCTGCTTGTCCCGCTGCAGCCCTGTTGCTGTTGGTCACACGTTATTAACTATGAGGGGCCGGTGGAGGTTTGAGACGCCAAAATGTGTGCCTGATGGCCTGAGCTGAGGGCTCAGTGAAGCAGGCGGGTGACAGTGATCTTCATCAGAAAGCAGTGTGTGGCTTGACTTTCTGGAAAGGGTGTTATGTGAATAGTCATTTAATCACTGATAGAGAGAGGGGCTGCTATGCTGAGAAATTAGACATCGGAATGAAATACAAAGCTGCTGTTCACATTTTGAAGGGGAATCTCACTTTAACTGACTATTAAGATCTGGACGTTTCTTTATTCCCACGGAGCAGTGAAGATGCCAACCCACCCGAAGCCCCCAACCCCGAATGGAGCGGTGATTAAAACAACGAAGAATCCGATGCTGAGGGGAGTGGAATCTAAATCCATCACTGAAATAGTCTGTCTCTCTGGGGGGGGGGGGCATGACTTAGCCCAGTTCACATTTGTCACTGGTGAGTAGCTTTTCAAAAATGTATTAGACGAGCGCGACGGAAAGTCACTTCCAGCTGCAGGGGATTACCGCTCGGAGTGGCTCGGGGACCTTGGAATGCATTCAGTTTCACCAGGGGATTTGTGACCCTCCATTAAACGAGAAGTGAAGATTAAGCTCTGTCACCTGCTCACATTCTGCCCCCCCGGGAGGGCTCAGCGTCTGTCCATGTGAAAGGGCACAGAGAGACGCAGTTGTCCACGGTCACTGCAAGGCCTTTTAAGGGACGCCACGTGACCGAAGCCTGGCTCGTGGGCTGGTCCCTACTCCTGGATTTGAACTGTTTGATAACAGCCAGTCGGAGGCTGGTAAAGCTGTGGATCCTTTTATTTTAGAAAATTCTTTACATCTGCGGTGGGTTGGCACCCTGCCCGGGATTGCTTCCTGCCTTGTGCCCTGTGTTGGCTGGGATTGGCTCCAACAGAGCCCCCGTGACCCTGTGTTCAGATTCAGTGGGTTGGAAAATGGATGGAAATTCTTTACATTGGGTGGGCGGCACGGTGGCGCAGTGGGTAGCGCTGCTGCCTCGCAGTTAGGAGACCTGTGGGTTCGCTTCCCGGGTCCTCCCTGCGTAGAGTTTGCATGTTCTCCCCGTGTCTGTGTGGGTTTCCTCCCAAAGACATGCAGGTTAGGTGCATTGGCTGCTGATTCTGGTGTCATCACTATTCTCATCCTCCTTGACCTGAGTGCGGCCTTTGATACTATTTGTCATACCACTCTCCTTAATAGATTATCTTTGATTGGCATTACCCACACTCCACTTGATTGGTTTAGATCCTACCTCTCAGGCCACACTCAGTTCATCCATTTTCCAACCCGCTGAATCCGGGGGGGTCACGGGGGTCTGCTGGAGCCAATCCCAGCCAACACAGGGCGCAAGGCAGGAACCAATCCCGGGCAGGGTGCCAACCCACCACAGGACACACACAAACACACCCACACACCCAGCACACACTAGGGCCAATTTAGAATCGCCAATCCACCTAACCTGCATGTCTTTGGTCTGTGGGAGGAAACCCACGCAGACACGGGGAGAACATGCAAGTGAACCCAGGTCCCCAGATCACCCAACTGCGAGGCAGCAGCGCTACCCACTGTGCCACTCAGTTCATACAGCTTAAAACCTTCACATCCCAACCCGCCGCTGTTACTTCTGGTGTGCCCCAGGGCTCTGTCCTGGGGCCTCTTCTTTTTATTATTTACCTTCTTCCCCTTGGCAATATTTTTCGCAAATATAACATTAATTTTCACTGTTATGCTGATGACACCCAGCTCTACCTTGCTGGTAAACCCACCTCCTCTTTTCCACCACCCTCGCTTATTGACTGCATTGCTGAAATTAAATCCTGGTTTTCTTCGAATTTTCTTAAATTAAACAGTGACAAAACTGAGGTTCTCCTCATTGGTTCAAAATCATCATTATCCAAAACCAATAATCTTTCACTTATTATTGATAACTCTGTTGTTTCCCCATCATCTCAGGTCAAGAGTCTGGGTGTCATCCTCGACAGTCCTCTGTCTTTCCAATGTCACATTAATAACGTCACCCGGTCTGCTTACTTCCACCTACGTTATATTAATCGCATTCGCCCCTCCCTCACTCCTCATACCACCGCCATTCTTGTTCATAGTCTTGTCACTTCTCGGCTGGACTACTGCAGTTCACTTCTCTTTGGTCTCCCTAATAAATCTCTTCATAAGCTTCAGTTAGTCCAGAATTCTGCAGCACGTATCATCACTCGGACCCCATCTATTCACCATATTACTCCTGTCTTGCAGCAGCTTCATTGGCTCCTGATCAAGTCTCGTACTGATTTTAAGATTCTGCTATTAACATTTAAGGCCATCCATAACCTCGCCCCTCCATATCTGTCTGACCTTCTTCATGTTGCCATTCCATCCCGTAACCTGAGATCCTCTTCCTCCACCTATCTGACCGTCCCTCCCGCCCGTCTAACCACCATGGGGAGCGGAGTGTTCAGCCGTTCTGCTCCCAAGCTCTGGAATTCATTACCTGTGGATCTCCGAAATATCAAATCATATTCATCCTTCAAATGTAAACCTAAAACACATCTGTTTAAAATGGCTTTTTCTTTTTCCTCCTGATTATAGTGGTTCTGTTTGGCTTTAATTTTTAGATTTTCTGATGTTTTAAGTTGTTTATAATTGTGTCTTTTATTTATTAACTAGCGACTTGGCGCGCGCTACGCTGCGCGTTGGATGACCACAGTTGAAGGACTCCCTGTTTAAACGCGCCTGGCAGTTGTGAACTGGGTCCTTCATCGCACCGCATTTGTTTTTTGCATGGGAAAGAAAATTTCAAAACAAAATCCATGATTCACGAAGTGTGGGACGCAGACTAATCAGAATCGTATACATTGTGTAAATGGTTGTAAGGAAGAGGAGTGGAGATTAGTGATGGGAAGTTCGGATCATTTTACCGACTCGGACCTTTGAGTCTCATTCAGCAAAATGAACAAATCCTTTTTCGAGTCATTTCGTTCATTTTAGCAAAATATAATTAAAATGTTACCTGTTACCTCCCTAACACATCTACTGCTTACACAAATGTTGATCACACTACAAACAAGACAAAACTATAATGCTATAAGAAACAGAAAATATTAATTCATTGTTTACCTGGGTCTTTAGTCTATGATTCGCTCACCGCGCCTCTTATCTGACAAGTTTTCGGGTTTGAGTCGTTCGTTCATCACGTGACAGCCCAATTAGCTAACCAAGGCAGTCTGAGCCGGAAAAAGAATTGATTAATTCATCTCTCGAGTCTTCGGGTTTGAGTCGTTCGTTCATCACGTGACAGCCCCATAAGCTTAACCTATGCAGTCTGAGCCGGAAAGAGAATTGATTAGTTCATTCCTCGAGTCTTTCAAGTCGTTCGTTCTTTTGTCACGTGACCACTTACCGGCTCAGTACCTCAAGTCAAATACTAACGTAAAATTCCATTTGTTGTATGTTGGATTGTAAATTACTTTAACTCTCCAGTTTTTATTTCATTTTGGGTTACAACTTGAAGTTTAAGTTATCATAACCTTAATATTTTAAACTAACTTTATTCATTCAAATTCAAAATGTTTTTTGCTTTTACTTTGTCATTATGTCCTTTTTGACCAATCTTTTTATACAAATATTAGATCAATATGTTAAGTCTGCATAGGAAAAACAATTATTATACCAGGAAACTCAAAATTGGAGTAAAAATGAACACTGCTATAGAATAGTGTACGATTATTAACTATAAGTACTTTGTAATTGTAGGCTTGGATTATTTTATTATATAGCCTAGTGTTTGTTTACTTTACTGATAGACAAAGACAATAAAAGGACAAATTAATCAATAATTTATTTGTAACAGGATTATTTATTTATAAAATAACACACCACAGATCCTCAAGAAACAGTAACAAAATCATAGTGACAGAAATTGACAGACCTTTTTTATTTATAAGAAAATGCGTTTTAGATATTTTTGATAATTTCATGATAATTTCTAAATATGATCCAACATACAACAAATGGAATTTTACGTTAGTATTTGACTGAGGTACTGAGCCAGTAAGTAGTCACGTGACAAAAGAACGAACGACTCGAAAGACTCGAGGAATGAACTAATCAATTCTCTTTCCGGCTCAGACTGCATAGGTTAAGCTTATGGGGCTGTCACGTGATGAACGAACGACTCGAACCCGAAGACTCGAGAGATGAACTAATCAATTCTGTTTCCGGCTCAGACTGCCTTGGTTAAGCTTATGAAGTTGCGCAAATGAGCATGCGCGACTGAACGAATCACTCCTACGAGACGACTCGTTCTTCCCGAGTCACATTAAAGATTCGTTCAAAATGAACGAATCGTTCAAGAACGACCCATCACTAGTGGAGATGCGTCGTTGCGGTATTGTCTGTGAGTGGTGAGTGTCAGTTTGTTGCGAGCGAGAACGGTGAGAGCGTTCACTCGGAGTTTCTTGGGAGACCGTACATTTCTGTATATTACGGTTGTTTTGCAATCGTAAGGACCTGTCGTCGGGTGTCTCATTGGCACGCTTTTGCCTCTTTATTTCGGCGTAATGTGTCCTCTCTCTCTGTAGGGGTTTCAGTTGCCTTTCGTTGTGCGGCAGAGACGCGTCGTTGAGCTAATCTGTGTGAATGCTGAGTGTCCGTTTCTTGCGAGCGACTGGCACGCCTTTGCCTCTTTGCTTCGTGATCACGCTGTAATGTGTCCTCTCTCGCAGGAGCAGGTTCAGTTGCCTTTCGTTTCGGCATTGTTCGATAAGGTCTCCTCCGTACAGACTCAGACACGGGGCTCGAAAAACTGAAGTGCACATGTAGCAAAGTGTAAATGTTATTTATAATTTTTTTTTGTTATGAACTTCCCCAAAAGAGTTGATCCCTGTACACAGTTAATAGTATATCAACAATATAATCTGTTGTAGTACGGGCGTTAATTAGCGTCACACCTCATAACCTGCATACACCACGTTTCTACGGGGCGGCTATACAGCCAAAAGGAACCCGGACCCGCGCTGGGCTTTTATTATATAGATTTATTTATTTATTGTTTGTTCTGTGTCCTTGAGTTCTCTGAAAGGTGCCTTGTATAAATAAAATGTATTATTATTGGCGATCCTAAATTGTCCCTAGTGTGTGCTTGGTGTGTGTGTGTGTGCCCTGCGATGGACTGGCACCCCGTCTAGAGTTTGTTTCTGCCTTGTGTCCTATGCTACCTGTGATCAGCTCCCGCGACCCTGTTCAGGACTAAGATAAAGCATAAAGTATAAAAACAGAATAGAAATATAAAGTGTAATGTGCAGGTAGGTGTGTGATGGACAAGTCAAACCCACTTGTGTCAGGTAGATAGAAGGAGGTGACCGCGGTTATAAACTCCAGTCAGTTATTTAGGAGTCGAATGGCCTTGGGAAGAAAGAGTTCTTTAGCCTGGAAGTCCTGCATTTCATACTCTGTACCTCCTGTCTGAGGGTAGAAGTGTGGACAATTCGTGTTGAGGGGTCCCTGAGGATCGAGGTCAGTTCTGCTGTGGACTCTGCGGTTGTAGATGCTGTGCAGAGAGGGCAGTGGGGTCCTGGTGATCTTCTCAGCAGTCTTCACCACTCTCTGCAGCCGTCTGCGGTCCATAGCAGTTTAAGCAAAAGAAGATGAAGAGGAGACCTGATTGAAGTGTTTAAAATGATGAAGGGAATTAGTCCGGTGGCACAGTGGGTAGCGCTGCTGCCTCGCAGTTAGGAGACCTGAGGTTCGCTTCCCGGGTCCTCCCTGCGTAGAGTTTGCATGTTCTCCCCGTGTCTGCGTGGGTTTCCTCCTACAGTCCAAAGACATGCAGGTTAGGTGGATTGGCGATTCTAAATTGTCCTTGGTGTGTGCTTGGTGTGTGTGTGTTCCTGCAGTGGGCTGGCATCCTGCCCAGGGTTTGTACCAGAAGACCCCCGTGACCCTGTAGTTAGGATATAGCAGGTTGGATAATGGATGGATGGATGGAATTAGTCCAGTGGATCGAGACTGTGACTTTAAAATGATTTCATCATTTAACATGGGGACACAGTTGGAAACTTGTGAAGTTTAAATTTCGCACAAACATTAGGAAGTTTTTCTTTACACAAAGAACCACTGATACTTGGAATAAGCGACCAAGTCGTGTAGTAGACAGGAGGACTTTACAGACCTTCAAAACTCGACTTGATGCTTTTCAGAAGAAATAAGTGGATTGGACTAGCAAGCTTTGTTGGGCTGACTGGCCTGTTCTCATTCAGGTTATTCTAATGTTCTAATGTCAACACCACAGGGTAAAAAGAAAGGAACCAGCCCTGGATGGGGTGACATTCTACCCTACAGCAGTCTCACGCACTGTTATGATCACCATCCTGAAAAAGACATCAAGATGACAAACAGCACTGTCATGTATGAAGTGGGTGTGAACACTGATGATACCATTGGATCCAACTGACTGGACATCAGACTCCATGAAAGAAGTAAGGGGCATTGTCTAGTTGAGGTGATGAGGTGAATATGTCAGTTAGAAGTAGTAGTATTTGCAGCAAATACAAAGACCTTGAGACTGAGATGTCTCGTATGTGGGGACACAAAGGCTTGCTTGATTCCGGTTGTAATCAGAGCACTTGGAACTTCTCGACTAGGTTTCCATAAATATCTTGAAGAACGGCAAAGCGAGTGCTGCTCAGGTGCAGAAGATCACCCTCCTTGGAACTGCCCACATAGGGCGCTGGACTACAAGACCTAAGGAATTCGGTAGTAAAAAGCAACCAAGACAAACTGAGAAATAAAAAGAGATAATAATTACCAAACTTACAGAAATCTTAACAGACCTGTGGAATCTGAAGCATGGTGATGAAGTACGGGGCTCAAAGGAGAGACAGGGAGCTTAAAAATAACAGTACAAGGTCATGCATGCCATAGCAGATACTAGCAAAACAAAACCTTAAAGTAGCCATTCAACACAAGAGTAGAAAGTGCAGCAAACCAGAAGAGCATACGAGGAACGTGGCAGTCCCGCAGTAAATCCTGGGCCGGATTAAGACGAAATTGGGCCTGATGCTGCAGCGCAAAAAAAAGCCTATTTTTTCTCGGCATTGGTGCACAGATCGGGTAGCGACAGTGCATTTGCATTCGACACTCACCGTACATGCGCACTCAGACCGACCAAGGAGCCTTAATTGCTTGCGACACAACCAGCTAGCCTTTATTGAACATGAATAATAATAACGACGTAGTATCGTAACAACTCGAGATTAACATCAAACTATGTAACATCAACATTCAATAGCAATTGTCTGAAAAGTGCACTTAATGCAGAAAACCTCACAATGAAATACACAAAATTTCGCAATTCTCTTACAAAACAGAGTAAGAAAAAATAATTTTGCAGAGACATTGGGTCAAAGTGACTCAGTTCAGGCTCTTGAGGGTAAAAATTTGTCCACGATTTTAATTTCATAATAGACCAGAATCCTGTCGAGGATTTTAAAAATTCTAAACATCCATGCCGGGCCCGCGGGCCTGCTTTTCGTTTTACCTTTACAGATAACCATTTAAATAGCCAGCGATTTTTTACTGTACAACTAACTTTCAAGGTGAAAAATTTACTATGTGGCACTTACTGAACAATAATAAAGTGGCAAGAATCCCCAAGATAAACGCAGCTAAATTACTAAGTAAACGGTTTAATGTAAAATTGCTAGCGTTAACTTGAAATCTTCGGTTAACAATAAACACAACGACGTTATAGTTACGTCACAGCGCAAAGAACAATAGTAACTGTATAATAAGTAACGCTGTGTCTAGGTGTCCGAAAGTCGGAGTCCAAATTTCATTCTAAGAATTATTTTGAGGTTAATATAGCAAAGGAAAACTGTTCAGCTTCCGGAAAATTCTTCTCTGTTTTCATCTGGAGCCTATTTCAGGAATGGGCCTAATGCTGCAGCATCAATAGCACCCACCTTAATCCGGCCACGAGTAAATCTACAAACTCAGACGCTCAGTGGGCCAGTGCCTGATATGTAGTGCCAGCACCATCCATCCATCCATCCATCCATTTTCCAACCCGCTGAATCCGAACACAGGGTCACGGGGGTCTGCTGGAGCCAATCCCAGCCAACACAGGGCACAAGGCAGGAAACAATCCTGGGCAGGGTGCCAACCCACCGCAGGACACACACAAACACACCCACACACCAAGCACACACTAGGGCCAATTTAGAATCGCCAATCCACCTAACCTGCATGTCTTTGGACTGTGGGAGGAAACCGGAGCGCCCGGAGGAAACCCACGCAGACACGGGGAGAACATGCAAACTCCACGCAGGGAGGACCCGGGAAGCGAACCCAGGTCCCCAGATCACCCAACTGCGAGGCAGCAGCGCTACCCACTGCGCCACCGTGCCGCCCCTGCCAGCACCATAAGGTCATAAAAATCATCGTTATTACTGTAAGTCATCATAGGTCAGACTGTTACGTCATTTCATCCTGATATACAGTGCATCCGGAAAGTACGGTATTCACAGCGCATCACTTTTTCCACATTGTTATGTTACAGCCTTATTCCAAAATGGATTAAATTCATTTTTTCCCTCAGAATTCTACACACAACACCCCATAATGACAACGTGAAAAAAGTTTACTTGAGATTTGTGCAAATTTATTAAAAATAAAAAAACTGAGAAATCCCATGTCCATAAGTATTCACAGCCTTTGCTCAATACTTTGTCGATGCACCTTTGGCAGCAATTCCAGCCTCAAGTCTTGTTGAATATGATGCCACAAGCTTGGCACACCTATCCTTGGCCAGTTTGGCCCATTCCTCTTTGCAGCACCTCTCAAGCTCCATCAGGTTGGATGGGAAGCGTCGGTGCACAGCCATTTTAAGATCTCTCCAGAGATGTGCAATCGGATTCAAGTCTGGGCTCTGGCTGGGCCACTCGAGGACATTCACAGAGTTGTCCTGAAGTCACTCCTTTGATATCTTGGCTGTGTGCTTAGGGTCGTTGTCCTGCTGAAAGATGAACCGTCGCCCCAGTCTGAGGTCAAGAGCGCTCTGGAGCAGGTTTTCATCCAGGATGTCTCTGTACATTGCTACAGTCATCTTTCCCTTTATCCTGACTAGTCTCCCAGTCCCTGCCACTGAAAAACATCTCCATAGCATGATGCTGCCACCACCATGCTTCACTGTAGGGATGGTATTGGCCTGGTGATGAGCGGTGCCTGGTTTCCTCCAAACGTGACGCCTGGCATTCACACCAAAGAGTTCAATCTTTGTCTCATCAGACCAGAGAATTTTCTTTCTCATGGTCTGAGAGTCCTTCAGGTGCCTTTTGGCAAACTCCAGACGGGCTGCCATGTGCCTTTTACTAAGGAGTGGCTTCCGTCTGGCCACTCTACCATACAGGACTTATTGGTGGATTGCTGCAGAGATGGTTGTCCTTCTGGAAGATTCTGCTCTCTCCGCAGAGGACCTCTGGAGCTCTGACAGAGTGACCATCGGGTTCTTGGTCACCTCCCTGACTAAGGCCCTTCTCCCCCTGATCGCTCAGTTTAGATGGCCGGCCAGCTCTAGGAAGAGTCCTGGTGGTTTCGAACTTCTTCCACTTACAGATGATGGAGGCCACTGTACTCATTGGGACCTTCAAAGCAGCAGAAATTTTTCTGTAACCTTCCCCAGATTTGTGCCTCGAGACAATCCTGTCTCGGAGGTCTACAGACAATTCCTTTGACTTCATGCTTGGTTTGTGCTCTGACATGAACTGTCAACTGTGGGACCTTCTATAGACAGGTGTGTGCCTTTCCAAATCATGTCCAGTCAACTGAATTTACCACAGGTGGACTCCAATGAAGCTGCAGAAACATCTCAAGGATGATCAGGGGAAACAGGAGGCACCTGAGCTCAATTTCAAGGTTCATGGCAAAGGCTGTGAATACTTATGTACATGTGCTTTCTCAGTTTTTTTATTTTTAATAAATTTGCAAAAACCTCAAGTAAACTTTTTTCACATTGTCATTATGGGGTGTTGTGTGTAGAATTCTGAGGAAAAAAATGAATTTAATCCATTTTGGAATAAGGCTGTAACATAACAAAATGTGGAAAAAGTGATGCGCTGTGAATACTTTCCGGATGCACTGTACTCCAGCAGCAGCATACTGATAATAACAATATTAAATTAAAGAGTGATAACAATGCAGGTATAACAGACAGACAATAACTTTTTATAATGTTAACGTTTACCCCCCCCGGGTGGAATTGAAGAGTCACATAGTTTGGCGGAGGAACGATCTCCTCAGTCTGTCAGTGGAGCAGGACGGTGACAGCAGTCTGTCGCTGAAGCTGCTCCTCTGTCTGGAGATGATCCTGTTCGGTGGATGTAGTGGATTTTCCATGATTGACAGGAGTCTGCTCAGCGCCCGTCGCTCTGCCACAGATGTTAAACTGTCCAGCTCCGTGCCTACAATAGAGCCTGCCTTCCTCACCAGTTTGTCCAGGCGTGAGGCATCCCTCTTCTTAATGCTGCCTCCCCAGCACACCACCACGTAGAAGAGGGCGCTTGCCACAACCGTCTGATAGAACATCTGCAGCATCTTGTTGCAGATGTTGAAGGACGCCAGCCTTCTAAGGAAGTATGATGTGATGCTTTAATGCTAAATGTGAGTTACGTTTATTGTATGTTAATGAGTATTCCATCCATCCATATTCTAACCCGCTGAATCCGAACACAGGGTCACGGGGGTCTGCTGGAGCCAATCCTAGCCAACACAGGGTGCAAGGCAGGGAACCAATCCCGGGCAGGGCGCCAACCCACCGCAGGTTAATGACTATTCCAATATTTTAATTTGTATTTATTTTGTCTTTTTTCTCTTTCCTAATCATGTAAAGCACTTTGAGCTACATCATTTGTATGAAAATGTCATATAGAGATAAATGTTGTTGTTGGGCAAAACAAGCGTATTCAGTTTGTTTGGATTGAAATAAGCGATGAGAATAAACGTTAGAAAACACGAGGAGCTCTCGGCCATTTTTCGTTTTGTAAAAGTAGCTCTCAGGGGAAAAAATGTTGGCGCCCTCTGCTCTAGCGCCTTTCCTTTCTTTCTATCTGTCTGTCTGTTACATGGTGCCATTATTATCTACAGCATTTACGAAAACTTCGATCTGCCACTTCTAACAAGTCCTTGTCTTGTTAGCTCAGTTCCCAGCATTACCAGTCTTTTTCTATAATTGCAGGCCTGCTTGCTTTGCATATGAGAGGGTGAATTAAACGGCCTCAGAAATGAAGACTTGAATCTGAGTGTGTTGTGCCCACCACATTCCAAGCTGCGTTTTGATTAACGTGGCGGCACTGTAGAGTCTGGCGTGGCTTTTCATAAGCACATAGCTTCCAGTGTGGGATACCTGTGCAACACGCAAAAGACGCCAGCATGCCGTCACTTGGCCTCTGTTGGAGCTCGCCATCCTCACCTCTCCTTTTTTTGAGGCGTGGTGCCTTAAAGTGGCTCATTCTTGTCATAACAGGTATGGCATTAGAGCCTGTTAAGTGGTGACGAGATGTGACAGCCCAGGCTGGAGATGCCTTCAGGGCACTCAATCAACACTCTGCCACGCAGAGTCATGTCAGTTGGGAAACATTAGAGCGTTCCGTCAGGCAGGTGGGTGGCGGGCTGGAGAGCATTCGACGGTAGCCACGGAGAGACGGAGAAAATTAACCTTCTTCACCCCATTTTTAAGTAATTAGAGCTTCCTTTATTTCCTGCCATGTGAAAATTGCTGCTTTTAATCGTCTTCGATTCTGCCTTCGTGTTCCTCCCCAACCGCAGAGATTTTTTTTTTTATGAAGTGAAGTTTGTCTTTTTATGAAATATCATGGCATCTCTCGGTGTGCTGCTGGAATGTAAACATATCATGGTTTATAATATCTGAAAGGGTTTTCAACGTGGGGCCAAACTCCTGAAGACCTGTGCTTAGAATCAAATAACACACTGATTCTCAGACTTGTTTTTACACTATGAAAAATATTAATATATATATATACTGTATATATACATTATTTTTTACTAAAAACTCTAAAAAAAAAAAAAAGAAAGGTATTTGACGGACAGAGGGGGTTTTGAGTTCTTTGACTGTAAAAAGTATCTGCAGTATCTATTTCATCCGTATTAAAAAGAACACTAAAAATGTGAGAGTACACAATTGTCATAAAACATACAGCAGAAATGACGCTTTAAACGAGAACGATTTCAAACAAACCCCAATCCCTGATATCTCTACATATAAAAGGCAAAGCCCTCGCTGACTCCTCACTAATTCTCCCACTTTCCATGTAGGTGGGACGCTGAAATTTTGTGTGCTCATTCCTTACTTAGAAAAGTTAGGTATGGTTCATGTCTTATTGCAACACCCAAGGGGGGGGGGGGGGGAAACGGGTGTACCCCCTAAACTGTATATATAGATAAGGGAGACCCCTCCTCACTATTTCCGCGACTTCCAATATAGTCTTTAGAGTCCTGGTGCTCCCTGTTTGTGAGACATGGACGCTATCCAGTGACCTGAGATGAAGACTGGACTCCTTCATGTGTGTCTCTCCAGAAAATCTTTGGGTACCGTTGGTGTGACTTTGTGCCGCTCATGGAGTCCCGAATGAGGCACATGACCTGCATTGTGAGGGAGCGTCAGTTGTGGCCATGTGGCGCGTTTCCCCGAGGGTGATCCGGCTTGTAAGATCCTCATTGTTGTTGACCAAGGGGTCACCCACATAACAGCTGGCTGCAGCAGATAGAGGGTCATTTCCAGAGATCGTGGGACTGGACCGTGTGTCCGCCTGGGGGGTTGCCAACCGGGATCCCGAGTTGTTTCGTCGTGTGGTGGGTGCGTCCACGCGCTGTACCAGTGCATGCTCCCCAACTTGACTTGACTTGACAATGTACGTAGGAAGCCCAAATTTCCCATGCTCATCCTTTCCACTGTACTTACAAACGTTAAGTACGTTTCATTTCTCGCCGTGCACCGTAACGAACTTTCAAAAATAACATCTTCTTTTTGGCGGTTCTCACCATTATGCCATAAGGAACTTTCAGAACTGACCTCTCCTTTTGGCAGTTTCACTCCTTATTTCCATTAACAGAGGATTTATTTCAAGGCAGAGACACAAAAGGGCTGCCCCCTTCCTTTTTCCGTGCACCTACCACGTGGTTGGCTCCCTGCCTATATACATTAACGACATCCCGCGCTCCTGTGCCTCCTCACTCACTTCCTTACTTTCCTCAGCTGTTCGTCGTGCTCACTGCTCCCTTCTTCTTTACTCCACTGCTTCAAGGGTGGAAGGACTGCTCATTCTTCTTTCAGGCTACCTCTAAACCTCACCTCTACTGATTCCCCCATGTGCAACATATCCAAGCAGAGCACCATGGCGCAAGTGCTGTGCGATTGTCAGCTCATTGTATGGGATGAATGCACTATGGCACACAGACTGGTGTTGCAGCTTTAGACAGGACCCTACAAGACATCAGAAACATGACAAAAATGATGGGAGGCTTGACAGTCTTGATGGCTGGAGACTTCCGGCAGACCTTACCAGTTGTCTCAAGAGGAACACGCGCCGACGAAGTTAAAGCATGTCTGAAGTCTTCATACCTATGGCCTAAGACCAGCGTTCTTACCTTACGAATAAACATGAGGGTTTACTTGAACTGGAACAAAAAAGCTGGAGAGTTTGCTGCTCTCCTCATCAACATCGGTGATGGCAATTTAATTGAACAGAACTGCAAAATCAATGTTCCTAACCATCTCTGTCTCCTGGTGAAGACCTTACAAACCCTTATTGAAAATGTTTACCCCAACCTACAAAATCTGCATGAAAAGGACGTCTCATGGTTGAGGGAGAGAGCTATTCTAACACCAAAAAATGAAATGACTTCACATATATACACCATTTTACTTCACCAGCTAACTTCCGAAACAAAACCATACAAGTCTGTCGACTCTGTTGTAGAACTAGAGGACGTGGTGCACTATCCGGTAGAGTTTCTTCACACTCTTAATCCTCCGGTGAGGCCTCCGCATACTCTACTTTTGAAGGTCGGCGCACCAATTATGTTACTATGAAACTTACAACCACCAAAACTTTGTAACGGCACCAGGCTTCAGATCACATCTCTGCACAAGAACCTCATTGAGGCAACTGGCTTAACTGGAACTGGCTCTGGGGAGACCCTCTCATAACCCTCTGACCTCCCATTCCAATTTCCAATAATGACAATAAAAAAGTCACAGGGCCAGACTCTAAAAAAGGTTGCCATTGACTTGACACAAGATGGCTTCTCACATGGCCAACTGTATGTTGCATACTCGAGACTGAGCTCAGCAGACCAGCAGCTTGGTCATTTTACAGCCCGACGGCAAAACTGCAAACGTCGTTTACAAAGAGATCCTTACATCCTAAAAATGTGCATTTCTCATACCCAACATTTACAGTCCTAAATGAAACTCTTTACAATCATCAAATTCACTGTCAATACTAAAATAAGCCTACGACAATTATATTGACCATCATGTTATTTTATTTTTAAAATGTCTCCTTTTCTTTTTCATAACACACTACTTCTCCGCTGCCCAACTTCTCATGTAGCACCTTATCAAATGAAGAAGGGTCACAGGAAAGCTGGAGCCTGTCCCATCCAGCATTGACCACATGGTAGGAACAGTCCTTGAACAGAGTGCCAACCCATCGCAGGGTCTACACACACACACACACACACACACACACACTCAACAGGGGCCAGTTTAGCATCGGCAGTCCACCTTACTTGCATGTCTCTGGAGTCAATCATGTCACCTCTTAATCTTCTTTTGTTTAAACTGTAAAGGCTCAGCTCTTTTAATCTTTCCTTATAATTCAACCCCTGTAGCCCTGGAATCTGCGTAGTCGCTCTTCTCTGGAATGCCTTCAAAGAACACAGAAGACCAACACTTATCAACTGCGTAATTAAAGAAAAAATAATCAAAGTAAAACATATTCTTACATAATGGCAAACCAAAATAGAACTAACAAAAGGTGGAAACTTGATAAACAATAAAAATATTACAAGTAATAAACTTAAGTGAGGGCAATAACTGGATGAGCCGTAACGGATTTCCATTTTTCCCCAAATGCAAGTCTTCACCTGATTGATGGGCCCCACTTGCTTTACACTTACGACTCCTTTATGTCCAAACTTTTACCACCTGAATAAAAGTGAAGTAAAACCAGTGATTCAGTCTCATTAATGAAGACGTTCTTGCTGGTCAGGGTCTCCTAATGTTCTGTTCCCGTTTCTCAGTCCCACAAGTGATCATTTCCAGAGTGCTCTATTATACAAGCAAGTGCATTACAGTGTCAGGTTCACAATCCACCAAACCTACATACTGTACCTGCTGCTGCCAGAGGTTATGTTGTGAACACTAGAATTACCAAAGCCTATGTAAAAACTCCATCCCACCTTAAATCCCTTCGCACCTCTCAGTCAGCGTCTTTTGTCTTGTAAATGTATTGATAAGCAGCATGCAACCTGCTATCACATCCCCCCAATGATACACAAGGTTTACTCAGCTCAAGTCTGTTTACCTGTGTGTCAGTTGCTTACAGTTGTTATAGAGTAAATACTATATCGTTATTTGGAACACATGCATTTCATGTGTGTTCCTTGTCTACAACAATCTATGTAAACAAATAGAAACGTTTTTCATGTTTTAGTAATACAGTGAAACTCGGTTATAGTGAGTTTGACGGGACCGACACTATTTGCTCGTTATAAGCGGAATTCGCTATAACCGGGAAATGCGAATTTGACAAATACTAACTTAGTCTATTAAAGTAATAGTGATTTATTGAAAAAATATATAAATTTACCCATAATGAAAACATACATTAAGTACAATATACTATTTTCTAAGAAAGTCCAAAATACTTTTTTGTTTTAAACTTTGTAATCTACAGACAGTCACGCAGTTTGCCTCTTAATGCATCCAACGCTTATTTTTCGCGTCAGTCCCGCATGTTAAAATGCCATCAATCTATTGCAGGTGTTTTCGCCATCAAACAATCTTGGTTAGTTACGTTCTGGTAAATCCAATATGCCAGCGGCGTCTTCCTCCTTGTCATCTTCATCGTCATCTTCTTTTTGAAGCAACACATTTATGATTTCGTTTTCAGTAGGAATTCCGCTAGTAAACGCTAGTCATCCACGTGTTGATAGTCGTAATAATTTACATTATTAATTTCAATATTGTTTTGCCAAAATGATGTAGATAACGGCAATTCGTCCTCTTCTTCAAAAATATCAGATGTTGATTTCCTGAAGCGATTCTGTATGGTAACAGTCATCAGATTGTTCCAGGTAATAGAATATTGAAATTTATTCCGCTAAGTGGCTCGCAAAAGTTCAGGATTTGGTCAAGCGTTGGTCATAATAACCGAGATTTCGCTCGTTATAACTGGGCAAATTTACATGCGAATAGCTGGCATATCTTTCAAAAGTAATTTTTTTTCATTATAACCGAGAAATCGTTATAACCGAGCTCGTTAATACTGAGTTTGACTGTAATTGACAAAATGTAGACATGAAGTGTATAATGTGTGAAGCCTGAAGTCCAAATATAAAATAAACACTTTCACAAAAGGTACAAGTATAGCAAAAGAAGTGCGCTTTTATTCAAGAATGTAACTGCAGAAAAAGAACCCGCCTTAGGGTGCGACATTGACACGTCTTTAATGCGACCGCTTTGGTGGCGTAACAGTAAGAATTGCTGCCTGGTATTCAAAAGGTCACAAGTTTGATCCCAGACGACTGTGTTTTGAGATGTCAGCTCCTTTTATTCGTATTATTTTAGAATAAAAGCATACATTTGATTTGAGTCTGTAACAGCCGGTGTAAATTTATGGTACTTGTAAAGGTTAGCGTTTTTTATTGTTTTTAATTCAGTTTTATTCTCCTGGTTACGTTCACACTCTCCCCAATCTGACACTGCTGTGTTCACACAAAGACGCGCCATAGCAGAGGTGAACTCAGATGATGACGAGGGTTCTACATCGGAGAAAGAATGCACTTTTCATCGTTCAGTTGGTTTCGGTGAGCTTCTGTTGAATCGAAAAGAGAGAAAAAAAACTTTGTGATATTTTGTGTTGTTAGGTAATTTGTTGTTTAATTTGTTTAAGTTTCATTATGGTGTTGATTGTAATCTATGATTGTAAACTATTAGTTAATAATTCTTTATATTAACACTAATGGTGCTGCTATAGATAGATAGATAGATAGATAGATAGATAGATAGATAGATAGATAGATAGATAGATAGATAGATAGGAATGGCACTATATAAGAGATAGATAGATAGACATGAAAGGCACTGTATAATAGATAGATAGATAAGGCACTATATAATAGATAGATAGATAGATAGATAGATAGATAGATAGATAGATAGATAGGAAGGGCACTATATAATAGATAGATAGATAGATAGATAGATAGATAGATAGATAGATAGATAGATAGATAGATAGGAATGGCACTATATAAGAGATAGATAGATAGACATGAAAGGCACTGTATAATAGATAGATAAGGCACTATATAATAGATAGATAGATAGATAGATAGATAGATAGATAGATAGATAGATAGATAAGGCACTATATAATACATAGATAGATAGATAGATAGATAGATAGATAAGGCACTATATAATAGATAGATAGATAGATAGATAAGGCACTATATAATACATAGATAGATAGATAGATAGGAATGGCACTATATAATAGATAGATAGGTAGACATGAAAGGCACTATATAATAGATAGATAGATAGATAGATAGACAGATAGATAGGAATGGCACTATATAGTAGATAGATAGATAGACATGAAAGGCACTATATAATAGATAGATAGATAAGGCACTATATAATAGATAGATAGATATGATAAGGCACTATATAATACATAGATAGATAGATAGATAGATAGATAGGAAAGGCACTATATAATAGATAGATAGATAGATAGATAGATAGGAATGGCACTATATAATAGATAGATAGATAGACATGAAAGGCACTATATAATAGATAGATAGATATGATAAGGCACTATATAATACATAGATAGATAGATAAGGCACTATATAATAGATAGATAGACATGAAAGGCACTATATAATAGATAGATAGATAGATAGATAGGAATGGCACGATATAATACATAGATAAATAGATAGATAAGGCACTTTATAATAGATAGATAGATAGGAATGGCACTATATAGTAGATAGATAGATAGACATGAAAGGCACTATATAATAGATAGATAGATAGATAGATAGATAGGAATGGCACTATATAATAGATAGATAGATAGACATGAAAGGCACTATATAATAGATAGATAGATATGATAAGGCACTATATAATACATAGATAGATAGATAAGGCACTATATAATAGATAGATAGACATGAAAGGCACTATATAATAGATAGATAGATAGATAGGAATGGCACGATATAATACATAGATAAATAGATAGATAAGGCACTTTATAATAGATAGATAGATAGGAATGGCACTATATAGTAGATAGATAGATAGACATGAAAGGCACTATATAATAGATAGATAGATAGACATGAAAGGCACTATATAATAGATAGATAGATATGATAAGGCACTATATAATACATAGATAGATAGATAGATAGATAAGGCACTATATAATAGATAGATAGATAGATAGGAATGGCACGATATAATACATAGATAAATAGATAGATAAGGCACTTTATAATAGATAGATAGATAGGAATGGCACTATATAGTAGATAGATAGATAGGCATGAAAGGCACTATATAAATGATAGATAGATAGACATGAAAGGCACTATATAATAGATAGATAGATAGATAGACAGATAGATAGATAGATAGATAGACAGATAGA
Source organism: Erpetoichthys calabaricus (assembly GCF_900747795.2). Lineage (NCBI taxonomy): Eukaryota > Metazoa > Chordata > Cladistia > Polypteriformes > Polypteridae > Erpetoichthys > Erpetoichthys calabaricus. The sequence goes on from NC_041400.2 coordinate 190,674,611, forward strand.
TACTTTATTAATCTCAAGGGGAAATTCACATACTCCAGCAGCAGCATACTGATAATAACAATATTAAATTAAAGAGTGACAAACATGCAGGTATACAGACAGACAATAACTTTGCATAATGTTAACGTTTACCCCCCCTGGTGGAATTGAAGAGTCTCATAGTGTGATGGATGAACGATCTCCTCAGTCTGTCAGTGGATCAGGACGGTGACAGCAGTCTGTCGCTGAAGCTGCTCCTCTGTCTGGAGATGATCCTGTTCAGTGTCAAGTATATACTTATGTACAATTTTTGTGGACAATTTATGTGCCACATGTGATGGCAAACAGGTCGAGATATTCCTGTAAGTCATCTTGCACATATGAAGTATGTTTTGTGAATAAATTGTTTCCGCCATTCAAATGTTAACATCATTTTGACTCACCCTGTATATCAGTGGGTAGCACGGTGGTGCAGTGGTGGCACTGCTGGCTCGCAGTAAGGAGACCTGAGGTTCGCTTCCCGGGTCCCCCCGGCGTTGAGTTTGCATGTTCTCTCCATGTCTGTGTGGGTTTCCTCCCACAGTCCACAGACATGCAGGTTAGGTGCATTGGCGATTCTAAATTGTCCCTAGTGTGTGTGTGTGTGTGTCTGTCTTGCGGTCGGCTGGCACCCTGCCCGGGGTTTGTTTCCTGCCTTGCGCCCTGTGCTGGCTGGACTCGGCTCTAGCAGACCATTGTGACCCTGTAGTTAGGATATAGCGGGTTGGATAATGGATGGATGGATGTACATTAGCACCTTTCTCACTACTCAAAGTGATCTCCACAGCAAACCCACAATCTCCTTACCGCTAAGCAGCAGCAGCAGCAGCACCGCCATTGCACCACCTGCATTTATTACATGTCTTCACTTGTGGCAGTCAACTTTTGTTCCCTGTCCTATTACACTTGCAGAACAAACAGGTCCAGGCCTAAGGTTACTCGATTCTGTTTACCCCTTTTTTTGTAAGTTGCTTTGGATAAAAGCATCTTCTAAGAAAATAAATGTAATGGGTTTCAGTCAAGGGTATGAGTGTTACGTCCTGGTCTGCTATATGTAATTTTTACAAGATTGGCTGACATTTTTTGAACTGATGTACTGCCAATGGACGGCGTCAAAGAGTAGCTTTCTGAACACTCGTGCACAACTCCAGCAGCAGTTATGCTTTGGCTGTACATGTGGGGGAAAATATTTAAAACTGTGCAAGAGCTGACCAATAATGGCACCAAACTGGTTTTAAATTTGCGGGACAGTACAGCCGATGCAGCTCACGAAGCCCATTTTGTTTGTTGTACTTTTCTCTCCGTCTCTAATATTTTCAAGCATTTTAGGGGACGAGACGAAGCAGAACTGTCACGACCTCACAGCTGGTAACAGCAGCTTCCCACTACAAGCTTGCAGCCACAACTGCAGAGGCTTTGAAAGGACAGATTGGGATTTGTTATGTGCACAGTATACATGGCCGCTCCTTGTTATAAACATCTACTTGGGGAGGCTGCCTGGAGGCCAAACTAAATACAAACCAAAATGACCACCACAATGTTCTGACCGTCTACTGACAGCGCCAGCTTTGCACTGAAGACGGGCCCTCATGAGAGTGTCTGCCAGCTGGGGGATGTTAGACAAACCAGCGTCCGCACGGCACTCCACGGGCGCTGCTGCTCCTACGGGATAGTCTTCTTAGTTCTTTACCTTTCACACATGACATCTTATTAAAGCTATAAATATACACATAAATACAAATGGTTACCTTCTATTTGTTGCTGTGAAGATCAAACATCAACAAAAAAATAACAAAAGGTTCACAAATCAGTTTAAACCTAAATGTGAAAGAAGATATGCAAGAAAATGATTAACAGGTAACAGCAGAAGTTAAAAATTAGAATTACAGCACTTAAAAATAATTCACCTGGTGTGATTTCACTCCAAATCATGAATCTCTTAGTATTGTGGGCAACATCCCGGACACAGACAAGTAGACATGATGTTTAAACCACACACGTTTATTCACTACTACTATTTACACTTATCGTGAGCACAAACCCAGTGCCGCAGCACCAGTCACCCCTCAAGTCCTTGGCCACACAACGCAATGCCTTATTAGTCTCCGGTCCGCCTCCACTCCTCTCCTCTTAGCTTCTGACTCTTGCCCCTGACTGGAGGGAGGCGGCCCCTTTTATTCACCCCAGGTGGACTCCAGGTGCATCCTAAGGACTTCTGTTGCCACATCCCTGTGTGGCGGAAGCTCTGTTGGTGTATCCGGAAGTCCACCGGGTGTCCCCAATCCTCTTCCCCTCAGCACTTCCGGGTGTGGCGGAAGTACTGAGGTCCAGGGCGCCCCCTGGCGGTGACCACGGGCCCCTACAGGGTTGAGCTTCCAAGCTCTGTGTCCGTGGCCCCCAAGGCAACCAGGAAGGACGCCCCCTCGTGTCCTGGAGGAGGCACAAGCCCTCCTCCGCTCCTCCTGGGCATCCCGGCCGGGCGACAAACCCCGCCAGGTGCCACAGTATAGTTAGTAAATCTTCTTATATAATATGCCGTTTGTCTGTCCAGGATTTTAAATTACCTGTAGCTCGCAAACTGTTTCACCGATTGACTTGAAATTTGGTACACATATACTACGTGACGTCTACTACCTTCTTTCAGGGTGAAGATTGACCTCCAAGGTTATTCCACTTTATATTTTTATTTTATTTTATTGTAGAATCAACTCTCTGCAGCGGCCAGAAGGGTGGCCGTGCGGCGCATGTGTACAGGCACCGTTCTCATCCCTACCACCTTTGCCGTCACTTCCCCTACCTCTTGATATCTTAAACCATTCTTGAGGCAGATTGAAGACTTAAGTGCCAGTTTAAGTGAAAAATTAAGAAAAACGCACTAAATAATTGCAACACAAACACTGACTACAAAAAGATGCCAACGAAAGAAGAGAAGAAGCGGGCCGCTAGGGTGGAGAAAACGAGATCTGCTCAGGAAACAGCAAGCGCATCAACCTCTGAGCAAACGAATGCTAAACGTACAGAGAAAGAGGATAAAGACTATAAGTCAAGTGTGATCACTGCACGTTATCGAGCAGTGCGCCGTTACTGGTCTTAAATAATACGCTACCATGGCTGTCCGTTTGTCTGTGCAGGATTTTAAATCACTTGTAGGTCACACACCATTTGAACTATTGACGTGAAATTTCGTACACATATACTACGTGACGACTACTGTCAAACACTGACTTAATCAGCTTCAATGCGAAAAGATGCCGACGGTAGAAAAGAAGAAGCGGGCCACTAGAGTGGAGAAAAGATGAGCTGCTCAGGAAACAGCAAGTGCATCAACCTCTGAGCAAACGAGCGGTAAACGTACAGAGAAAGAGGATGAAAACTATAAGTCAAGTGTATTCACTGCACTTTATCGTGCAGTCCGCCATTACTGGTCTTATATAAGACTACTACTACTATAGTACCTGCTTTTGGGGTGATGATTTTTATTATTGTTTTTATTTTTATTTTATTGTAGAATCAACTCTCGGCAGCGCGCAGCAAGGCGGACGTGTGGCGCATGCGTACGCGCATCGTTCTCATTCCCTAGCACCTTCGCGGTCACTTCCCCTGCCTCTTCATATCTTAAATCATTACTGAGGCAGATTGAACACTTCAGTGCCAGCTTAAGTGAAAAATTAAGAAAAAGTACTAAGTAATTGCAACACAAAAACTAGTTTTAACGTGAAAAGATGACAACGAAAGAAGAGAAGCAGCGGGCCGCTAGGGTGGAGAAAAGACGAGCTGCACAGGAAGCAGCAAGCGCATCAACCTCTGAGCAAACGAACGGTAAACGTACAGAGAAAGAGGATGAGAACTAGGAACGCTCAAGTCAAGTGTATTAACGTGCAGTGCGCCGTTACTGGTCTTATATAATGCACCACCGTGGCTGTCCGTTTGTTTGTCCAGGATTTTAAATCACCTGTAGCTCGCACACCATTTTGACCGGTTGACCTGAAATTTGGTACACATCTACTACGTGACGTCTACTGTCCACTTTTGGGGTGATGATTGACCTCCAAGGTTATCCCTCTTTATATTTTTATTTTATTTTATTGTAGAATCAACTCTCGGCACCGGCCAGCAAGGCAGGCGTGCGGTACATGTGTACGGGCGCCGTTCTCATCCCTAGCACCTTCGCCGTCACTTCCCCTACCTCTTCATATCTTAAATCATTCTTAAGTCTTCAATCTGCCTCAAGTACCAGCTTAAGTGAAGAATTAAAGAAAACGTACTAATTGCAACACAAACGCCGACTTACTCAGTTTTAACGAAAATGATGCCGATGAAAGAAGAGAAGAAGCAGGTTGGTAGGGTGGAGAAAAGAAGAGCCGCTCAGAAAGCAGCAAGCGCATCAACCTCTGAGCAAACGAATGGTAAACGTACAGAGAAAGAGGAGGAAGACTATGAATGCTCAAGTCAAGTGGATTCACTGCACGTTATCATGCAGTGCACCGTTACTGGTTAACAATAATAGTAATAATACATCTTGTTTTATAGCACCTTTCCCATGTGGCACATGCGTACGGGTGCTGTTCTCATCCCTACCACATTCGCCATCACTTCCCCTACCTCTTCATATCTTAAATCATTCTTGAGGCAGATTGAAGTGCCAGCTTAAGTGAAAAATGAAAGGGAATGCACTAAATAATTGCAACACAAACACTAATTTGATCAGTTTTAACACAAAAAGATGTCAACTGAAGAAGAGAAGAAGTGGGCTGCTAGGGTGGAGAGAAGAAGAGCCGCTCAGAAAGCAGCAAGCGCATCAACCACTGAGCAAACGGAAGGTAAACGTACAGAGAAAGAGGAGGAAGACTAGGAACGCTTACGTCAAGTGGATTAACATGCAGTGCGCCGCTACTGGTTAGTTTATAGTTTGAAGAACTGAACTGAGTTTCATTCAGATTGAGAGATTTGGTTTTGAGTTATTGTGTCAATGGATTTGCATTTTTACATATAGTTATGTAGTACTAGGGTGTTGTACCGTGTTAGCCATTATGAATGTAGAGAAAAGCCAAGCAAAATGACACCTTTTATTGGCTAACTAAAAAGATTACAATATGCATATTGAAATATTTTTAGTTAGCCAATAAAAGGTGTCATTTTGCTTGGCTTTTCTCTACATACATACAATTATCAAATTCAAAGGGACACAGGCATGTTTAGGATTCTCTAAAACATACAAATCTGTGGAAATTTCAAGTATAAAAATTGGACCCTGTCTCAATATGTCCCCTATTTGTATGTCTACAGTATACAGTATGTAGGGAAAAAAATCAAATGTGTATATTGTGATAATAATGAGTCAAAGACATCATAAAGATTTGGGGCAGCCACCCGTATATTGTTTTCCCAGCTGCAAAAGTTGAATTAGAGTCGCATGATGTACATAGAATAGAGTCCAAAACAGAACTAATTATCAGAGACAAAGATGGAGGCTTTAAAGGCCCGTAAAAGGAAGTGACGTCATCAAAAGGGCTGGAATAGGAAGTGATGTCGGCAAAGGGGCCGACACCGGAGGTGATGTCTTCTGGTCTGGAAGTGGTGTCAACAACGGGGGCGGCACCGGAAGTGATGTCTTCTGAGGCGTCAGAACCTTGCAGGATTTCCTGGGAAAGGTCTGTAGAGAATTGAGAAAGACAGTCAGCGCACTCTGCCGCCACCTGGTCGGATGTTTTATTACAGTTACTCAGGCCCTTTAGCTGCCTCCTACTCACACATGGGTGACAATATATAATATATAAAATCTAATGTGAATATATATATATACAGTATATAGTCATGCATGCACGTCTGAGGATCACCATTCAAGCTCTGCCAAGGTATATGATACGTTAACTGTCTTGTCATTTTCTGACCCTGCTCCTTCCAGAGCATCAAAGGGAAAAACGTCCTGGAAGGAGACGTCATTGATCACGACAACGACCTACGGAGAAGGGCTCCAACGATTAGAGGCCACTTGGCCACATGGCACTTACCTTTGCTTGTCGTTTTTCATGCCATTGAGCGTTGTTTTTGGTTTGGACTCTGTTAGTAAACGGGGAGTGCCGTGTTGACAGAACATTTCGTTTTTTGTTGACCCTTCTTCACTTAGCGACTAGGATATATGAAGTTCCATGCAAAAATTTTCAGTCCTTTGCCCAAATTGTAAAAAAAATGTTAACACCAAAATAAAATAGTTATATAAAAATGTCAATATTCAGTTTATATATTATATATATAATATAAAAAAAATCCTGCGATGAGACCAGACTTTTTGAAGAGATTTTTTCAAATCCCACGAGATGAGACTTTCATCATGAGATTTTTTCAAGTCCCGCCCACCTCTCAACCACATTGAACCACGCCCACGGTCCTCTCACCTCTCATTGGTGTGAATGCTTTTGACAGACACACTTCCTGCTCTCTCAACTCTTATTAATTTTTATGTTTTCCTCACTTTAAGTTACCAATTAAAGAAGACGTATTATGTCCAAATCTTGTTGATGAATTTCATCTTGAAGGGATATCAACAGAAAAAATGAGTACACAGGCAATCCTAGCACCGAGAAACGATGAAGTCAAACAAATTAATGCCAAAAATGTCAATCGGTTACACAGCAAATTGTTTAAATGTGTATCAATAGACTCTGCGGAAACAGTTGGTGGTGATGGTGCGGAACATGAAAACATCAACTTACAATATCATGAAGAATATCTACAACTGTTAACACCCTCTGGTCTTCCACCAGCCGAATTACTGTTAAAAGAAGGACGTATCCAAGAAAGGTAATGTAGTCCATCTTCAGGGGTAACATCAGACACCAAAGGAGATCTTGATATGCCATTTGTATTAAAACATTAACTCTTTCCTGTTAGAATAGCCTTTGCTAAGACAATTAACAAATCAAAGAGTCAAACATTTGAAAAAGTCCGTTTATTTATTATAGAGAAAGAAACAAAATTCTCTCACAGGCAGTTATACGTTGCGTTGTCACGATGAAAGTCCAAACACGGAATCAAAATTCAATGCGATATTGATGAAAATTGAATTAAAAAAATTGTTTCTATTGAAGTTTTGTTTTACAGAAGTGGCTTGTGTGTAACACTGGCCCGGGGGCGAGCAGGGGGCAAAACCCCTAGTATATATGTTGTGGTACTCAGCCCGGACACAGACAGGTAGACATCGTTTAGGCACCACAACACACGTTTATTTACAACTAATATATACAAATGTGCCACACACAACCCCAATGCCGCAGCACCAATCACCCCAAAGTCCAGGCCCTTCACAAGGCCTCACTCTCTTCAGGCCGCCTGTCCTTCTCCTCTCCTGACTCCAGCCCCTGAATGGAGGGAGGCGGCCCCTTTTATAATCACCCGGATGTGCTCCAGGTGCCTCCCGATTAGCTTGCGCCGGCACTCCCCAGTGTGGCGGAAGTACTGGCTGCGCACTCGGAAGCACTCTGGGTGTCGCTGGTCTTCTTCCCCCTAGCATTTCAAGGTGTGGTGGAAGTGCTGAGGGCCAGGGCTCCATAGGCATTGGGGCACCCCCTGGCGGTGACCACGGGCTCCTATAGGGTTGAGCTTCTAAGCTCTGTTCCCGTGGTCCCCAAAACCACCAGGGCGGTCGCCCCGTCATGGTCTGGAGGAGGCGTAAGCCCTCCTCCGGTCCTTCCGGGCATCCCTGCTGGGTGCCACCCCCAGCCGCTTGCCACAATATATATATATATATATAATATATGTATATAAAACTGCAACTGCAACCTTTGAAAGTTTTCTTTCTTCTCCACAATGTGTTACACTAAACTTTCTCATCAAACTATTTATCCTGTCCAGGATGCCGGCCAAAACTGTGCCTTCTGTGACTATAAAAGAGAGGGAGAGAGCAGTTCTGTGAGGTACTACACCGGATCTTCTGTGAGCATCTGAAACAGATAGTCCTCCGACTGTAAGGGATGGAGTCAGTTGCCCTCATTGGTGGTCAGTGCTGTGGGGACAGAAAGAGATGATGTTGTTAGCATAAGCGGCCAATCTTGTATTGCTTATCAAAGATGAACCAGGAGGGTGTTCTTCAGACACGCATGTGTAACAATATGTATACAGCAAATACATATATAAAGAATTAAGATAGATGACCAAAAACCTTAAGATCACTCTGGCTGAGCTCCAGAGTAACGGTTTTGAGATGGGAGAAACTTCCAGAAGGGCAGCCATCACTGCAAAGCCCCACTAATCTGGGCTTTATGACAGAGTGGCCTGAATGCCAGACAGAAGCCTCCCTTCAGTAGAAGACACGTGAACACCCACTTGGAATTTGCAGAAAGGCACCTAAAGGACTCTCTGACTGTGAGAAACCAGATTCTCTGGTCCGATGAAACTTAACGTTAGTGCAGTGTCTGGAGGAAATCAGGCACAGCTCATTCACCATTCCAGAGGTGAAGCATGGGGGTGGCAGTGTTGTGCTGAGGGGTTGTTTTTCAGCAGCAGGAACTTGGAGGCTAGTCAGGGTTCAGGGAAAGCTGAAAGGAGCAAAGTATGGAGATATCCTTAATGAAAACCTGCTGTAGAGCACTCTGGACCTCAGACTGGGCCAAACGGTCACAGAGCAAAGACCACACTGGAGAGGCTTAGGGACAACTCTGTGAATGTCCTCGAGTGGTCCAGCCAGAGTCCAGACTTCAAACCAATCGAAACATTTCTGGAGAGACCTGAGAATAGCCGTCCAGTGATGGTTTCCATCCAACCTGACAGAGCAGGAACCAAACCAAGAACAGGATGCCAGACCATTACAGGACACACTAAGACACACAAGGCCACATACAGTATTTGGTATACAGTACCAGGGGGCAAACCAATGGGGTGAATGTGTAAGCACCACATTGGCAAAGACCAGACGTGGCATTCAAACCTAGGAGTCCAGATCCGTGATGTAGTAACGCTGGCCACTATGCTGCCATGCCACCCAGTTATCAATCTTCTACGCGGTGGTGTGCTGGGGAAGCAGCATAAAGAACAGGGACGCCTCACTCCTGGACAAACTGGTGAGGAAGGCAGGCTCTACTGTAGGCATGGAGCTGGACAGTTTGACATCCGTGGCAGAGCGACGGGCGCTGAGCAGACTCCTGTCAATCGTGGAGAATCCACTGCATCCACTGAACAGGATCATCTCCAGACAGAGGAGCAGCTTCAGCGACAGACTGCTGTCACCGTCCTGCTCCACTGACAGACTGAGGAGATCGTTCCTCCGCCACACTATGCGACTCTTCAATTCCACCCGGGGGGGTAAACGTTAACATTATATAAAGTTATTGTCTGTTATACCTGCATTATTATCACTCTTTAATATTGTTATTATCAGTATGCTGCTGCTGGAGTATGTGAATTTCCCCTTGGGATTAATAAAGTATCTATCTATCTATCTATCTATCTATCTATCTATCTATCTATCTATCTATCTATCTGTCTATTATATAGTGCCTTTCTATCTATCTATCTATCTATTATATAGTGCCTATCTATCTATCTATTATATAGTGCCTATCTATCTATCTATCTATCTATCTATCTATCTATCTATCTATCTATCTATCTATCTATCTATCTAATATTCCTTCATCGTTTTTTAAGTGACACATCACCTTCACACAGCAGTCAACGGGGATTCTTGTTCAAGTTCAAGTTCACCTCCAGTTTCTTTGTGAAGTTCCCACTTGCATGTCTGACCCGTTTCCAGTCGTTCATTCAAGTGTCCGGGCCTCGTGTTTACCGTGAAAGGCGCTATATTAGGGTTGAGCATTAAGTTCCAGGCCCTGGTTTTTAAATGCGTTCTGAAATGCTGATAAGCTGCGGGACAAACTTGGGGGTGCGGGGAGAGGACTTTCTAGAAAGCGCTCCAAGGCCGTGAGCACATTTGGCACGAAAACACATGTTTTAGCAGAGCCCACTGAACGTTTGTCTTTGGTTTTAGAGATTTTGCTAAATAAAATACTTGTCAAGGCCATTTTTGTTTTGATGGAACAGGGTTGGGTGTAAATGTGAAGCTGTGATCCTTTGTTTGCCAGCACTTTCGGTCTCTTCCAATAAATAAACGCAGATTTTCTTATAAACAGGGATGGTCTAAACTAAATATTAACAATGGATGTGTTAAATCTAAAGGACCCCTCAAGGCTGCCAAACTTTACAAGGTTCCTGAAAACAAATCTTAAAGCACTTACATTATTCCTTCCCCCATTTTGAATTTGGCTCAACCTCCCTGGCGGTAACAATGTCTCGATCTGCTACTATGTTTTTATAAAAGGCAAGAAAATAACCTGTTTACTGAATCTGCACATAGGCAGCCCTGAATTTTTACTTTAACTGTCTATGAACTTGGAGGATGGAATGTGTGGAATGTAGCAGCACTTCTACATTCCTACACAGAAAGGTGGTTGTTTGCCTGAGTGAGGTTCATGGGATCAGCGCTCTCTTCATGTTTCCATCTTTTATTTTTTTCTAACTATGGGGCTTTGCCTTCTGCTCGCTTCACTTAACAACTGAACCCCCCCCCCCCCACAATGCGCCAGCCACTTTGCGTCTCTGCCGCTCCCGTTATGTGGATATGCATTCATATCTTGACATTTTTACTTCCTATGTAAAAGCCTTTACATTTACTTACTTTAAATTTCATCTGCCACAAATCTGCCCAAGCTTGTATGCTGTAACAATCTTGAAGATTCTCCATTATCTGCCCTTATCTTGGTACAGTAATACATTACTCTACTTTCCCCTTTTGTATTATTAATACTAGGGGGCTTCGTCCCCTACTCGCTGCGCTCACCAACTCCCCAGCCTGTGCTACTCGCCAGCCATCTTGCGTCTCTGCCACTCGCGTTTGTGGATTTCACTTTCACCAAACAACACATCTTTTAATTCTCGTGGATACGCCTCTTCATTGTGTAGAAACGCTACTGATGGCAACACGAATTAGACGATCTACAAGTGTGCGGCTTAAAGTTTAAAGCCAAACAATATATTCGATCTCTTTTTGCTGTTCCGTTATTTCACCGAGTAGTAATTTCTGTTAGGGTGGCACGGTGCCACAGTGGTAGCGCTGCTGCCTTGCAGTAAGGAGACCTGAGGTTCGCTTCCCGGGTCCTCCCTGCGTGGAGTTTGCATGTTCTCCCCGTATCTGCGTGGGTTTCCTCCCACAGTCCAAAGACATGCAGGTTAGGTGTATTGGCGATTCTAAATTGTCCGTAATGTGTGCTTGGTGTGTTTGTGTGTGTCCTGCGGTGCGTTGGCACCCTGCCCGGGATTGGTTCCTGCCTTGTGCCCTGGGATTGGCTCCAGCAGACCCCCATGACCCTGTGTTCGGATTCAGCGGGTTGGATAATGGATGGATGGATGGATAATTTCTGTGTGTTAGCGCTAATGTGATCTTTACTATCATTTTTTTGAGACTTTCACATTTTAGTACTTTCATAATCTCTAACCCGCTCTGCATGTGTACCGCGCCAACGTTTTTGAACCTCTTTATGATGTTCTACTTTGTCTTCTACTCTTTGTCTTTTATTTCCGACCTCGCTTGGAGATTTGAGAGCGCAGGAACTGTGTCTGACAATAACATTCACACGAATGAGAAGTGAGTGGACTGTTGGGGCGCCAGCCACTTTGCGGGTCTGCCGCTCCTGTTTCAGGATTTCACTTTCACTGAACAACAAATCTTTTAATTCTCGTGGATACGCTTCTTCATTGGTAGGCAACACTACTTTTCCCTGATGGCAACACAAATTAGACGAACTACAAGTCTCCGACTTAAAGTTTAAATCCAAACAATATATTTGATCTCTTTTTGCTGTTCCGTTATTTCACCCAGTAATATTTTCCATTTGTTAGCGCTAATGCGATCTTTACTATCAGTTTTTGAGACTTTCGAATTTTCATACTTCCATTATCTCTAACCCGCTCTGCATGTGTACCGCGCCAACATTTTTAGAATCTTATAATTCTTGCGCAATACGCCTCTTTATTGGGAAGAAACACTACTTTATTTTTTCCCTGATGGCATCATGAATTAGACAATCTACAAGTATCCGACTTAAAGTTTAAATCCGAACAATATATTAGATATCTTTTCGCTGTTCTCTTATTTCACCGAGCAATAGTTTCCATTTGTTTGCGCTAATGCGATCTTTACTATCATTTTTTTGAGACTTTCAAATTTTAGTACTTTCATAATCTCTAACCTGCTCTGTATGTGTATCACGCCAACGTTTTTGGACCTCTTTATGATGTTCTACTTTGTCTTCTACTCTTTGTCTTTTATTTCCAACCTCGCTTGGAGCTGAGAGCGCAGGAACTGTGTCTGACAATAACATTCACACGAATGAGAAGTGAGTGGACTGTTGGGGCGCCAGCCACTTTGCGGGTCTGCCGCTCCTGTTTCAGGATTTCACTTTCACTGAACAACAAATCTTTTAATTTTCGCAGATACGCCTTTTCATTGGTAGGCAACACTACTTTTTCCTGATGGCAACACGAATTAGATGAACTACAAGTCTCCGATTTAAAGTTTAAATCCAAACAATATATTCGATGTCTTTTCGCTCTTCCGTTATTTCACCGAGCAATCATTTCTGTTTGTTTGCGCTAATGCGATCTTTACTATCATTTTTTGAGACTTTTGAATTTTCATATTTCCATTATCTCTAACCCGCTCTGCATGTGTACCGCGCCAACGTTTTTGGAATCTTTTAATTCTCGTACAATACGCCTCTTCATTGGGAAGAAACACTAATTTTCCCTGATGGCATCACAAATTAGATGATCTACAAGTCATAAACTTAAAGTTTAAATCCAAACAATATATTCAATCTCTTTTTGCTATTCCGTTATTTCATCGAGTAATAATTTCTGTTTGCGCTAATGTGATCTTTACTCTCATTTTTTTGAGACTTTCAAATTTTCATACTTCCATTATCTCTAACCTGCTCTGCATGTGTATCACGCCAACGTTTTTGAACCTCTTTATGATGTTCTACTTTGTCTTCTACTCTTTGGCTTTTATTTCCGACCTCGCTTGGAGCTGAGAGTGCAGGAACTGTGTCTGACAATAGCATTCACACGAATGAGAAGCGAGTGGACCGTGGGTGCACCAGCCACTTCACATCTCTGCCGCTCCCGTTTGTGGATGTCACATTCACGAAACAACAACTCTTTTAATTCTCGCGGATACGCTTCTTCATTGGTAAGCAACACTACTTTTCCCTGATGGCAACACGAATTAGATGATCTACAAGTCTCCGATTTAAAGTTTAAATCCAAACAATATATTCGATCTCTTTTCGCTGTTCTGTTATTTCACCGAGTAATCATTTCCGTTTGTTTGTGCTAATGCGATCTTTACTATCATTTTTTTGAGATTTTTGAATTTTAGTACTTTCATTATCTCTAACCTGCTCTGCATGTGTATCGCACCAACATTTTTGAACCTCTTTATGATGTTCTACTATTATGTCTTCTACTCTTTGTTTTTTATTTCCAGCCTCTGGCCTGGTTAAATCTCTTGGCACAAAGGCTCGTCTCACGGGAAGTGAAAGTGTCTCTCTGAAAAAGTCACGTCTCATCCCAGGCTAAAAAGTCTCGTCTCGTCCCAGGATTTGTTTTTATTATAATAGAGAAATTTATAATGACTCATTTAGTCAAGTATGGTGGCTAGAATCACCTCACTTATTCCACTGGTGCAGTGCCAACAGCAGTGTCCTTTATGTCCTTTTGGGTCTACACAGCATGTGCAGTTGCAGCAATAATGTTTCTGCCATGTGGCTTGATGGCCTCTGTTGGCCACTGGACCCCAAGCAATTAATTTTCTGTGTCACTTATCTTACTTAAGTAAGAAACAGCCCCTCTGGACTCTTTTATTGGTAAACAGCAACAATCTAAGGCCTTTGTCACATTGTTTGTCATGACCTAGCGAACAACATGTTGCCATCGATTTGTCCTGGTGACCACTGCTTTCAGTTTTAAAGTTCCATCTTCCGTGGTGCTGTTCAGCCATTTAGTATTCTGTCTTTCTCTTCAGCTTTCCTTAACATTATATTGTCTTCTGTTTCAGAGCTTAATCGTCTACTGATTTGGAATCATTCTTTAGAACATTAAAATATTACAAAAGTTGTAACAAGAACAGGCCATTCAGCCCAACGTGCTCATCCATTCTGTCCACCTAGATTTTTGATTACAGAATAAAATGAGAGAAAAGAAGGTATTTTTAATTCTATGGTAACAAATAGCAGTCATAAACTTAAAATTACACATACTTTTTCTGGATTTATTTGTGATTCAAATAATGAAAGTGTAATAACTCAAAAACAACAGAACAGACGCATTTTCGTTGTCTGAAACCGGAAGTTCTTCTTCTTCTGTGCAATTTTTGACTCCACGTGTGAACAGTCCTCCTCCTCCTCCTCACAACACATCGACCGACGGCCTTGAAGTTACGCTGATATCAGTAGACGATGGACCGTTACGTTGTGTTTTGGAACAGTAAAAGAGTGAGACTCCGGGACGAGGACATGACTGCAGAAACACTGAGTCACATCTTTCAGGTAAAAATACAAGCTTTGTAAACTTTGCTTCATTGATGTAGCAGTTCTTTTATGAACGTTATTGTTGTTACTGCGAAACAGCTAACATTTGGTGATTTCATTTACTAACACTAAGTCTTGCAATTTTTATAGTACTAGCATTTTGAATGTGTGTAAATGTGTGAATGGTTGCATATTGACTTTTACCGGCTACTAATTACTAGCTAATTAGTAAACGTTTTGAGTATTAATAGTGCGCACAAGTGTAACACATGTTAACAAAACAATTAACTTTCTGTAAATCACATTGCTCTCCTTGCAAAGCTTCTGTTTTTACGTGAAAGATGTGACTCAGTGTTTCTGCAGTCATGTCCTCGTCCCAGAGAGTCACTCTTTTACTGTTCCAAAAAACAACGTAATGGTCCATCATCTACTGATACCAGCGTAACTTCAAGGCCGTCGATCGATGTGTTGTGAGGAGGAGGAGGAGGACTGTTCACACGTGGAGTCAAAAATCGCACAGAAGAAGACGTACCTCCAGTCTCAGACAACGAAAATGCGTCTGTTTTTGTAGTTTTTGAGTTATTACACTTTCATTATTTGAATCACAAATAAATCCAGAGAAGTATGTGTAATTTAAAGTTTATGACTACTATTTGTTGCCATAGAATTAAAAAATACTTTATTTTCCCTCATTTTATTCTTTAATCAAAAATCAAAATCTGAAAATTCCTTTTGTTTTCATTTTTTCGTTTTTGCTTCTAAAATGAAATTTCAAATACCTGGGGGGTCCGTGTACTTTTTAGTATTTAAAATTAAAGAATAAAATGAGGGAAAATAAGGTATTTTTTAATTCTGTGGTAACAAATAGCAGTTATAAACATAAAATTACACATACTTTTCTGGATTTATTTGTGATTCAGATAATGAAAGTATTATAGCTCAAAAACAACAAAACAGACGCATTTTCGTTGTCTGAAACTGGAGGTACTTCTTTTTCTGCGTGATTTCTGACGACACGTGCGAACAGCCCTCCTCACAACACATCGATCGACGGCCTTGAAGTTACACTGGCATCAGCAGAGGATGGACCATTACGTTGTTTTTTGGAACAGTAAAAGAGTGACACACTGGGACGAGGACATGACTGCAGAAAAACGGAGTCTTTCAGGTAAAAATACAAGTTTTGCAAACTTTGCTTCATTGATGTAGTTCTTTTATGAACGTTATTGTTGTTACTTTGTGAAACAGCTAACATTTGCTGATTTCATTTACTAACACTAAGTCTGGCAATTTTTATAGCGCTAGCATTCTGAATGTGTGTAAATGTGTGAATGGTTGCTCATTGACAAGTGTAACACATGTTAAGAAAACTTTCTGTAAATCACGTTGCTCTCCTAACATGTTACACTTGTGCGCACTGTTAATACTCAAAACGTTTACTAGCTATAGGATCCGGTAAAAGTCAATGAGCAACCATTGAAAATGCTAGCACTATAAAAATTGCCAGACTTAGTGTTAGTAAATGAAATCACCAAATGTTAGCTGTTTCACAGTAAGTAACAACAATAACGTTCATAAAAGAACTGCTACATCAATGAAGCAGTTTGCAAAACTTGTATTTTTACCTGAAAGATGCGACTCCGTTTTTCTGCAGTCATGTCCTCGTCCCGGAGTGTCACTCTATTACTGTTCCGAAAAACAACGTAATGGTCCATCCTCTGCTGATGCCATGCAGTGTAACTTCAAGGCCATCGATCGATGTGTTGTGAGGAGGGCTGTTTGCACGTGTCGTCAGAAATCACGCAGAAGAAGAAGTACCTCCAGTTTCAGACAACGAAAATGCGTCTGTTTTGTTGTTTTTGAGCTATAATGCTTTCATTATCTGAATCACAA
Source organism: Erpetoichthys calabaricus (assembly GCF_900747795.2). Lineage (NCBI taxonomy): Eukaryota > Metazoa > Chordata > Cladistia > Polypteriformes > Polypteridae > Erpetoichthys > Erpetoichthys calabaricus. The sequence continues at coordinate 190,691,101 of NC_041400.2, forward strand.
ATAAATCGAGAAAAGTATGTGTAATTTTAAGTTTATGACTGCTGTTTGTTACCACAGAATTAAAAAATACCTTATTTTCCCTCATTTTGTCCTTTAATCAAAAATCAAAATCTGAAAATTCCTTTCATTTTCGTTTTTTCGTTTTTGCTTCTTAAATGAAATTTCAGATACCAAAAAGTACACGGACCCTGGGGTTTGTGTACTTTTTGGTATTTGAAATTTCATTTCAGAAAATCTATATATATATACAGTGGAACCTCAGTTCACGACCATAATTCGTTCCAAAACTCTGGTCGTAAACCGAGTTGGTCGTGAACCGAAGCAATTTCCCCCATAGGATTGTATGTAAATACAATTAATCCGTTCCAGACTGTACAAACTGTATGTAAATATATATATTTTTTTAGTTTTTAAGCACAAATATAGTTAATTATACAATAGATTGCACAGTGTAATAGTAAACTAAATGTAAAGACATTGAATAACACTGAGAAAACCTTGAACAACAGAGAAAACTAACACTGCAATAGTTTGCGCTATAGTGCTAGGAACCGCTCGCTAAAAACACTTTTTTTTAAATGAGTTTTAAGCACAGGGGAAAAAATGAACATTTGAAAAATCCGTAATTTAATAAACCACCAAGAAAAGTAACATTGCAACAATGCAGGCTATGAACCGATCGCTGGAGACAGAAGTGAAAACAAAAACAAGCCTTCTCTACCTTATGTGTCCCTCCCTCTCTCGCTCGCTCGCCTGTATGTGTGTGCGTGCGTCTCTCTTTAGCGAGCCTGGAGCGTCTCTGTCTCTCGGACTGCCTGTGTGTGTGTGTGTCTCGCTCTCTCTCTTGTTCGCTGCACAGGAAATGCACAGAGAGAGACTGAACATGTACAAACCGAAAGGGAACCTGGCTTGTTCGTATACCGAGTGTTTGGTCGTGAACTGAGGCAAAAGTTTGGTGAACGTTTTGGTCGTAAACCGATTTGTACGTGTACAGAGACGTTCGTGAACTGAGGTTCCACTGTATATCTTTATATATAATCTTCATTTGGATCTTGATCTTTGTTTGTCCGTGAATTCACTGCCTTGTGTGGTGTTCCTGCTGTTCCTGCTGTGCAGTAGTGATGGAGGAGGAGAGGAAGTGAGGGGGAGGATCATTGGATGAGGTTGGAGTGTGGTGATTAACACTAGAATTACCAGAGTCTACGAAAAAACTCGTAGATCCGTCCCACCTTAAAACCGGTCTCACCTCTCTTTTGTCTTCTAAATGTGCTGATTAAGACGAGCAACAAGCAGCCGGCTATTCCATCCCCCACCGTCGCAGAACGCTCACTAAGTTTTCCCAGCTCATGTCTTGTTTGATTATCTGGGAGTGACTGAACTGCTGGAGTTTTAGAGTGGAAATAATAGATCGTTATTTGGAACACATGCATTTCATGCGTGTTCCGTTTCTACAGTAATCTGTGTAAACACATTGCTAAAACAGAAACTTTTTCATATTTTAGTAATAAATGTTACAAAATGTAGGCATAAACTATAGAATGTGTGAAGGCTGAAGTCCAAACATCAAATAAACATTTTCACAAAAGGTTCAAGGCTGATACAAAAGCTTCCGTGGCTTAACGCTACGGTTTGCTGACTTGGAGCTCAGCTGCCTTACCGTGCTACAGAGACGTGAGTTCGATTCCCAGCTTTGAAGAAAGTGGTTCTTTTTTTCCTCAAAAGAACATTGAATTTATAAATTGGTATGCACTGTAAATCGTTAACTTTAAAATATCAATCGCGGTTATTTCTGTTGATTAATTCATGCTTTTTTACTTAGAGTCAGAACAAGAGCTTTTTCAGCTTATTCAGCTTCTGATCTGACTCAAGCAGCGCCAGTATAACTTCACACCCAACCTGACGCTGTTCGTTTTCAAATAATATTGCATTACTTCGACGATGTTTTCTGATTGGTACTATTCGCGTCATAAAATGATTTCTTCAAAACGTCACATATATTTGTCTCTTTCTTTTTTTAAAATGTGCGTTGTAGCACTCAGCAACTGGCCACCTGCATGTTCTTGCGCACACTGAATAAGACAGCACTATATGCAATCATCAGATTCAAATGTTAACAGTTATATAGCACGGAATGGAAATCAGCAGTTCTTAGCATTGCACCACGCAAGCTGTCATATCAACCGACTACTAACTTGCTTTCTTTTTTCTTCGGTTATAGTCTTGAATAAAAGTGCACTTGTTTTGTTATACTTTTACATCAATATATGTTCCTGTGTTTGGGCTTCATGGGCATGCTCAAAAAATACACGTATAATGCCACGAAAAGTGCATGCAGACACTTCAGTTCGCAAGCATTGGTACGACAATGCAGTCACAAGTACACTGCACAGCTATAGTGCGTCTTTATGTGAAAACAGCAGTGTCAGGTGGGGGGAGAGGGGGGTGGTAGGGAAGGATCCTGAACGCGACTGAGACAATGAAAAGTGAATTTAAAAAAAAAATAAAGCTAACCTTTACAAATATCATAAATTACACCGGCTGTTACAGACTGAAATCAAATGTATCTTTTTATTCTAAAATAGTGAAAATAAGAACACTTCACAAAAGGGAGTCATGCAGGATCGAACTCATGACCTTCTGATTCCCAGTCAGCGACTGATACTGTTGCGCCACGGAAGCAGTGATAATAAAGTCATGTCAATGTCTCACACTAAGGCGGCTTTTTTTGGCGGTGGCTTTTTTTTGTACCTTTTGTGAAAGTGTTTCTTTGATATTTGGGCTTCAGGCTTCATACATTATATAGTTTATGCCTACATTTTGTCATTTGCTACTAGAATATATAAAACGTTTCTGTTTTAACAATGTGTTTACACAGATTACTGTAGAAATGCAACACATATGAAATGCGTGTGTTCCAAATAACAATCTATTATTTCTACTCTAAAACTCCACTTCACTCCCAGATAATCAATCAAGGCAAGAGCTGGGAAAAGCTTGCTTACGTTCTAAGTCGTTGGGGGGATGGAATAGCCGGCTGCTGGCAGCTTGTCTTTATCAGTACATTTAGATGACAAAAGACGCTGGTGGAGAGGTGAGAACGGTTTTAAGAAGTGATTTAAGGTGGGCCGGATCTACGAGTTTTTTTGTAGGCTCTGGTAATTCTAGTGTTAAAGAGGATTGAACTAAAGGAGACTACGTGCTGTTTGTACTGGCTGAATACACAACACCTTGGTTGTTACTTTTCTTTACAAACACTGTCGATAGCACTCTTTGTGTTTAGATCTGGCGTCGACACCTGCTTCGTTGTCGAGACTGTGGTTTTTTGTGTTTATATCGACCGTCGTTGGCAGCCCTTCGTCCAAATTGAATGTCCACCCACTTCTTGGAGTCGGCAGTCAGAGTATATAAGTCGGACACACTTCTGTGATTTTCCATCAGTCAGCGTTTGGAGTTCAAGAAAGAAGCTCTTTGGATTGCCACAAAGCAACCTGCGAGATTGGAGAAAGGTTGAGAAGAGATCGTGACAGGAAACGACAGCGTCATGAAAACGAGACGGACTGTGAACGGAGAGAAGCAGAAATGCTCCTCCACCACCACATAATTACTATTCAGACAGTGATTCCGAGTAGGCCGTTCCTATCGAATCAATGCCCAAGGGTTTTGTTTTGTAATTTTGTTTCCCTTATAAAAAATCATAATGCTGTGCGACGAAGGGCCCAGTTCACGACTGGCAGCCGCGTTTAAACAGGGAGCCCTTCACAGACAACTTTAACATGCGCAACATAGTTGTGCGCACATCGCTAGTATATACATAATTCACTAAGTCCATGGCAAGCAAGACACACACACGACAGAGCCCCGCCTGCCAACTCTAAGCCTCCTCCCACGTCCATTACCTTCACGTTGTTTTCCTTTTATTTCTGATCCCGTTCAACAACTATGTGGCGACATCGACTTCTCAACTGTGACTCCGGAACAACTCCGTACGCGAGCTATATTAAGCGTCACCAATGAAGACTCGCTACACCTTAATGAACAGGTACTGAACCTTATCCCTACCGACGAAGTAACTTTCACCAGCGTTGCCTCCATCGTCACAGACGATCCTGCAGATCAAGTTTCATTCCCCGAAGAATTTTTTAACAGTCTTACTCCCACTGGCATGCCTCCGCATAAACTCAAAATTACAATTGGTTCAGTCGTCATAATTCTCAGAAACCTCATGCCAGCAAGAAATCTCTGTAATGGCAGTAGACTGACTGTTACCAGCATTCACCGCTGGAGGGTAAAACAATCGCAGCTCCTACCTCACAAACTGTCCATATTCCCTGGATATCTCTGACCCCATCAGATTCAAATTTGCCTTTTACTTTAACACGAAGAAAATTTCCTGTTAGATTACCCTTTGCAATGACAATTAATAAGGCACAGGGCCAAACTTTCTAAAAGATGTGCCTGTATCTGCCAAACCCAGTTTTCAGTCACAGACAATTGTATGTTGCTCTCTCCAGAGTTCCATCTTTTCATTCACTCACAGTCGTATCCTCAAACCCACCCCATTTGGACAACTGTGTCGTTCAGGAAGTGTTCACACATCAATACATAATTATGCGGCGTGTGCTACGCCGTGTGTTGGCTAGTATCAAGTAAAAAAGAAAAAGAGACACTTATTTGATTTTCAACTTAAAAGGGTTAGGGTTAGGGTCATTACATCTCGCCTAAAGAAGGGGCCTGAGTTGCCTCGAAAGCTTGCATATTGTGAACTTTTTAGTTAGCCAATAAAAGGTGTCATTTTGCTTGGCTTTTCTCAACTTACATCCATCCATCCATTGTCTCCCGCTTATCCGAGGTCGGGTCGCGGGGGCAGCAGCTTGAGCAGAGATGCCCAGACTTCCCTCTCCCCGGCCACTTCTTCTAGCTCTTCCGGGAGAATCCCAAGGCGTTCCCAGGCCAGTCGAGAGACATAGTCCCTCCAGCGTGTCCTGGGTCTTCCCCGGGGCCTCCTCCCGGTTGGACGTGCCCGGAACACCTCACCAGGGAGGCGTCCAGGAGGCATCCTGATCAGATGCCCGAGCCACCTCATCTGACTCCTCTCGATGCGGAGGAGCAGCGGCTCTACTCTGAGCCCCTCCCGGATGACTGAGCTTCTCACCCTATCTTTAAGGGAAAGCCCAGACACCCTGCGGAGGAAACTCATTTCAGCCGCTTGTATTCGCGATCTCGTTCTTTCGGTCACTACCCATAGTTCATGACCATAGGTGAGGGTAGGAACATAGATCGACTGGTAAATTGAGAGCTTCGCCTTGCGGCTCAGCTCCTTTTTCACCACGACAGACCGATGCAGCGCCCGCATTACTGCGGACGCCGCACCGATCCGCCTGTCGATCTCACGCTCCATTCTTCCCTCACTCGTGAACAAGACCCCGAGATACTTGAACTCCTCCACTTGGGGCAGGATCTCGCTACCAACCCTGAGAGGGCACTCCCCCCTTTTCCGGCTGAGGACCATGGTCTCGGATTTGGAGGTGCTGATTCTCATCCCAGCCGCTTCACACTCGGCTGCGAACCGATCCAGAGAGAGCTGAAGATCACGGCCTGATGAAGCAAACAGGACAACATCATCTGCAAAAAGCAGTGACCCAATCCTGAGCCCACCAAACCAGACCCTCTCAACGCCCTGGCTGCGCCTAAAAATTCTGTCCATAAAAGTTATGAACAGAATCGGTGACAAAGAGCAGCCCTGGCGGAGTCCAACTCTCACTGGAAACGGGTTCGACTTACTGCCGGCAATGCGGACCAAGCTCTGGCACCGATCGTACAGGACTGAACAGCCCTTATCAGGGGGGCCAGTACCCCATACTCTCGGAGTACCCCCCACAGGATTTCCCCGAGGGACACGGTCGAATGCCTTTTCCAAGTCCACAAAACACATGTAGACTGGTTGGGCAAACTCCCATGCACCCTCCAGGACCCTGCTAAGGGTGTAGAGCTGGTCCACTGTTCCGCGACCAGGACGAAAACCACACTGTTCCTCCTGAATCCGAGGCTCGACTATCCGACGGACCCTCCTCTCCAGGACCCCTGAATAGACTTTTCCAGGGAGGCTGAGGAGTGTGATCCCTCTGTAGTTGGAACACACCCTCCGATCCCCCTTCTTAAAGAGGGGGCCCACCACCCCGGCCTGCCAATCCAGAGGCACTGTCCCTGATGTCCATGCGATGTTGCAGAGGCGTGTCAGCCAAGACAGTCCTACAACATCCAGAGCCTTGAGGAACTCCGGGCGTATCTCATCCACCCCTGGGGCCCTGCCACCAAGGAGTTTTTTGACCACCTCGGTGACCTCAGTCCCAGAGATGGGGGAGCCCACCTCTGAGTCCCCAGGCTCTGCTTCCTCGTTGGAAGGCATGTTAATGGGATTGAGGAGGTCTTCGAAGTATTCCCCCCACCGACCCACAACGTCCCGAGTCGAGGTCAGCAGCGCACCATCCCCACCATATACAGTGTTGACACTGCACTGCTTCCCCTTCCTGAGACGCCGGATGGTGGACCAGAATCTCCTCGAAGCCGTCCGAAAGTCGTTCTCCATGGCCTCCCCAAACTCCTCCCACGCCCGAGTTTTTGCCTCAGCAACCACCAAAGCCGCATTCCGCTTGGCCTGCCGGTACCTATCAGCTGCCTCCAGGGTCCCACAGGACAAAAGGGTCCTGTAGGACTCCTTCTTCAGCTTGACGGCATCCTTCACCGCCGGTGTCCACCAACGGGGTTCGGGGATTGCCGCCACGACAGGCACCGACCACCTTACGGCCACAGCTCTGGTCAGCTGCCTCAACAATAGAGGCACGGAACATGGCCCATTCGGACTCAATGTCCCCCACCTCCCTCGGGATGTGGTCGAAGTTCTGCCGGAGGTGGGAGTTGAAGCTACTTCTGACAGGGGGCTCTGCCAGACGTTCCAGCAGACCCTCACAACACGTTTGGGCCTACCACGCCTGACCGGCATCCTCCCCCCACCATCGAAGCCAACTCACACCAGGTGGTGATCAGTTGACAGCTCCGCTCCTCTCTTCACCCGAGTGTCCAAGACATGTGGCCGCAAGTCTGACGACACGACCACAAAGTCGATCATCGAAACTGAGGCCTAGGGTGTCCTGGTGCCAAGTGCACATATGAACACCCCTATGCTTGAACATGGTGTTCGTTATGGACAATCCGTGACGAGCACAGAAGTCCAATAACAAAACACCGCTCGGGTTCTGATCGGGGGGGCCATTCCTCCCAATCACGCCCTTCCAGGTCTCACTGTCATTGCCCACGTGAGCATTGAAGTCTCCCAGCAGAACGAGGGAGTCCCCAGAAGGTATGCCCTCTAGCACCCCCTCCAGGGACTCCAAAAAGGGTAGGTACTCCGAACTGCTGTTCAGTGCATACGCACAAACAACAGTTAGGACCCGTCCCCCCACCCAAAGGCGAAGGGAGGCTACCCTCTCGTCCACCAGGGTAAACCCCAATGTACAGGCTCCAAGTTGGGGGGCAATAAGTATACCCACACCTGCTCGGCGCCTCTCACCGGGGGCAACTCCAGAGTGGTAGAGAGTCCAGCCCCTCTCAAGGAGATTGGTTCCAGAGTCCAAGCTGTGCGTTGAGGTGAGTCCGACTATATCTAGCCGGAACCTCTCAACCTCGCGCACTAGCTCAGGCTCCTTCCCCTTCAGAGAGGTGACATTCCACGTCCCAAGAGCCAGTTTCTGTAGCCGAGGATCGGACCGCCAAGGTCCCCGCCTTCGGCCACCACCCAACTCACACTGCACCCGACCTCCTTGGCCCCTCCCATAGGTGGTGAGCCCATGGGAAGTTTTCTCAACTTAAAAGGGAAAAATGAAAAACGCAAAACAATTACTTTTTTCCTTTTGTTCTTTTGCACATCAGAAAAGAAAAATACGAGAACGAGAAAACGGCCTTTATTTATTTTGTCTGAACCAGAAGTTTTTGTAGGTCAACAACCTGGTCAGGTAATGCGCCACTTGCAGCAAACCCTGGTCACTGGTGTGTAGACTGGACCATCATCATCACGTTGGAACAGTACGCAGACGTGATTTTAGAGATGGCCAAACAAGGCCTGTTATTGAAAATGATATCTGAGCGTCTGTCATATGAACACGGAGAAGCGAGAGGGTTTTCTGCGAGAAATGTTAGAAAGTTTTGTGCTGAGCAAATCTCGGGATGTCGACTCTGTGATACACATTTGGAGATAGAGGTGACAAACTTCAAGGCAGTCGATCGATGTGTTGTGAGGAGGAGGACTGTTCACACGTGGCGTCAAAAATCGCGCAGAAGAAGAAGTACTTCTGGTTTTAGACAATGAAAATGTGTCTGTTGTGTTGTTTTTGAGCTATGACACTTTCATTATTTGAATCACAAATAAATCCAGAGAAGTACAGTGGAACCTCGGTTTGCGAGTGACTTGGTTTACGAGTGTTTTGCAAGACGAGCAAAAATTTTTAATAAATTTTGACTTGATAAGCGAACGAGGTCTTGCAGTACGAGGAGTATGTATGCGCTGTGTCTGCTGAGCGTCATGTGATCACAACTGAGCTGATGGTTCTTCTCTCTCTCTCTTGCTGCGGAATTGTGGGCAATCATCTCCTATTCTCCGTCTGAGTCGGCGTGCCTCACTCATATAGTCAACATCCGTACGAGCGTATAGTGTTTACTACAGTATTGTGACTGTGTGTGTGTGTGTGTGTGTGTGTGCTGTGACGTGCGAGTCCCCGTCCTGCACCCTAAAACACAAAGCTGAGTGTCAGTACTTTAGCAACATCAGCTTTATTCTGCTTGAAACAACAACTGCGCGGTTATTTATACACAGACACAGCAGTCAGGCAGGGCCCTGCACATTTATAATGTTCCTTGTTCCTGATATCACCCATTGACAGCAGGCGCTTATAGCATGTCCGCAATCTTTTCGGTTTCGCTTTTACGGCGAACTGCTACAGACTGCGATTGCTTTGGGACGCTCTTCCACGTGTCGTCCCGTTGGGTGCAATCCCACAAGAGTTTAGAAACTCACTCACACCAGCCATGATTCTTTTCAAAGGTAAAGTGCAAGTTAATTTTGTTTTATGTATTTTTACTTTATATTTTGTATTAATCATTTTTATATGAATAGTTTTGGGTTGTGGAACAAATCATCTGAGTTTCCATTATTTCTTATGAGAAAATTCTCTTTGATATACGAGTGCTTTGGACTACAAGCACGTTTCCGGAACGAATTATGCTCGCAAACCGAGGTTCCACTGTATGTGTAATTTTAAGATTATGACTGCTATTTGTTACCATAGAATTAAAAAATACTTTATTTTCCCTCATTTTATTATGTAATCAAAAATCAAAATCCGAAAATTCCTTTCATTTTCGTTTTTTCATTTTCGCTTCTAAAATGAAATTTCAAATACCAAAAAGTACACGGACCGATGTTGTACCGTGTTAGCCATTATGGATGCAATGAGACGTCAAGCACAATGACCCCCTTTATTGGCCAACGGCTCCTCGTACAGCCTGCCTGAAGATGAGGCCTCAGTTGCCTCGACAGCCTGCACAATGTAATCGGTTCAGTTGGCCAGTAAAGGGTTAGGGTTAGGGTTAGGGTTAGGTACTTAGGTTTAGGTTACCAGTAAGGTTCAGAACTAAACAATGTGAATGTATAAAATGTCAGAATCATAGCTGTTTGTTTTGTGATAAATTTGGACGACAAGACTATTTGGAAACACAAATTTAAGCAAAGTTGAGTGGATGACGTCTTCCACCAAGACAACCGGCAACCGTGGTGGCGCCCCCTGTGAAGGGTGCAAAATAACCAAACAAAATGACAATCTGAATAATAAAATGTCAAATATGAAGTGGAGTCTCGACTGAAATCTCTGTCTTTCAAAGTTCCAAGAAAAAAAAAAACAACTTAGGAGGCCAAAGAAACATTTCATAAACAAATCGCTAATCCTGACAAACACGACCAAGTCCCACACGTGAACATTATGTTGTCAAATCATTCATAAAACGCAGCCACATCCCGTGTCATGAACATATGGTGGCCATCTTGGGTCGCTTGGAAAAATACTAGATTGCTAACAAAACATCAAATGGCAGACAAACATGACAGACTCTGTTTAATTTAAGATCGCAGGACAGCAGTGAACACTTTGTGTACTGCAACTGTAAAAATGAACGACATGTTCTGTCTTACAGAAGACTTCAAAGTTTTGTTTCGCAATGAATGGCAGCCCCTGTTTAAAGCGTACCCTGGGCTGTGTTTCTTGTTTCGCCCCATTATAATATCTCGCTCAGTCCACTGACCTCTGCTTGTCTTTAGGTTTCTGTTTATGGTCTGCGTCTGCCACTGAGAAAATAAAAGTAAAATCCAATTCTTTGTCAGGACATTCTCATTTGTCACAGATGGCTGTGGATGGGTCACGTCTAATTCTCAAAGAGGAGTAAGCTATACACATAAGTGGTGAGAACAGATGAAGACATATGTACGGCTTTGGCGAGCCTTCTAGATGATGTGTGGTGCCCATGTCATGATTAATGGTGACCCCAAGAAATTTGAAACTGCTAGATGGAAGTATAGACTGCCCCCTGCTTTCTGAGCACGACGTAATATTAGTTAAGTCTTCAACAGGTTTGCTGGGCGTGTGCCAAAGCCTGGGCAAAGACACTCACACACATCCCAGTAACACACCAGTGCCAGTTTAGGCCTGCCAATCCACCTAACCTGCATGTCTTTGGGAGGAAACCCAAAACAGACAATGGGAGAACATGCAGACTCCACACAGGGAGGACCAGGGACATGAAGCCTGGTCTCCGTACTGCAAGGCAGCGGCGCTACCACTGTGCCACCATGCCACCCATCCGCCCAATAGAAATCCTCTGTATAAAATGAAGACTGTCCTTTTAGGGTACTGTGTGTGACTAAATATAAATTAAAGGCAAAACTTTCTTTCTTTCTTTCTTTCTTTCTTTCTTTCTTTCTTTCTTTCTTTCTTTCTTTCTTTCTATTTCATACCCCAGACTACTAAAACCCACTTGCTGAGTATGCCACACCGCCACCCTATAAAAAAACTGACCATCTGTTTCATAAGCTGGTTATTTTGATCAATATTTTTCATTCTTGCCACTACTACTACTAGCGAGAGTGTTCTTTTTTATTCCTTTATTCATTACTTTTTAAATGCAGTTACAGTTACACAGTTTATGTAATAGAATTTCATCTGTTATTTTATTTAGACAGGGTTATTTTCAAATGTTCTAAATATGATCGTTTTATGACGGCACATTAGTTCTTGACGATTTTTGGCTCAAATCATCCTGTTATTTAGCCGCCCAATGCCCACCTAACCAGGCAGGTCGAGAAGGAAAGAGCAGCGCAAAACAAAGCCCTTAGGTAAACGCTCGCCGTTTCGAAGGATTTAATTAGTGCTCGTTGTTATTAAAAGCCGTTATCCTGATTTAAGCTGCACGGGTGGCAGCGGAGTTTCGTCAAACTCCATTAAAATTTGCAGTACCCGTCCCTGGGCGCGCATGTGCAGGCGTCGTGCCGCTCGGCCCAGAGAGCGCTCTCCTCGGAGCGCTGATGAGCGGACACATGACATTTGCAGAGAGCGCTTTGCCCACTCGAGTGCCGGCCCGATTCGCGGAAGAACCGCCGCTTTCCAATTTCATCAGAAACGCAGGGAATATTGCAAATGACACGACCAAATCAACTGTAAATAGATGATAATTTGATTGACATCTGGAAGGCTGTCACAGGCTGAGCAGCCCATAACAGGAACATTTACCGAGTGCAAAGGCAGCTTTCAAGTAAATCACTTTTTGTCCAGTGGGGCCCCGCCAGATTATAATTGCATGTCCTTCCCTTCAGTGCAAATTCCCCATTACCGTTACCAGCAGTGTCTCATTTAAAGCAAGGTTGTCTTCTAAATATTCACACAGCACCTTGCCTTAACCCTTCGCTCTCCCACTTCGCAAACAGAGTTGATCGGGCTGAGCAAACAGTTCAGGGAAGCAGGGATTGATTTTATATGGGAGAGAAATGACGGAACTCAAAAGTGGTAGATAAGAAGTAACAACAGCGAGAAAAGCGTTATATGAATGTAAGGAATTATTATTCTTATCTACCTTGACATATATTTATTATATAATGCCTTTTACAATTATCCTTTGACTGTGTTGAACTTTTCACGTTTATCTGTCTGTTAGAGCATATCATGCATTTCATATCTATCAATCATATAGTCCCCTTAACATCTGTCTATAATATAGTGCCTTTCACATTTATTTATCGATCACATAGTGCCTTTCAGATCTCTGTCTTTCTATCTATAATGTAAAATTTAACAGACATGTTTAAAATGCAGATATAACAAAAAGCAAAAGTGTATTCTTTCAGAAAGGACTCACCAACTACATTGTCAATTCTAGTTGTTGCCATCAGCTCACAGGTTGAAAGTTCCAAGCAAAAAAAGCAACCTGCTCACATACTCTCATCCCAAATGCTATTAATCCTCTAAATAAGTAAAATAAACTAAATATAAGAATATTATATAAAATATAATAATAAGTAAAATTAAATAAACATCCACAAGATTACGATGGACATGTGGCATAACCATCACCCATCAGTCAAGTGTAAAGGATGGTTTCATTTCTAATTGTAATACATTTGATCGAATGTTTCACCACATGTGTCACGTTTACTGCAAGGTTATGATTACTGTACTGAGGTCATGTTTGATGGCTTTGTGACGTGTTTTTAAATGTTTTAATGTCACGGTCTCTCTGTAAAACCTAATCAAATTACCCTCTTGAAAAGTTTAATTGAATATCTATATCTATCTATCTATTATATAGTGCCTTTCACATCCATCTATCTATCTATCTATTATATAGTGCCTTTCACATCTATCTATCTATTATATAGTGCCTTTCACATCTATCTATCTATCTATCTATTATATAGTGCCTTTCACATCCATCTATCTATCTATCATATAGTGCCTTTCATATCTATCTATCTACAGTTAGGTCCATAAATATTTGGACAGAGACAACTTTTTTCTCATTTTGGTTCTGTACATTACCACAATGAATTTTAAATGAAACAACTCAGATGCAGTTGAAGTGCAGACTTTCAGCTTTAATTCAGTGGGGTGAACAAAACGATTGCATAAAAATGTGAGGCAACTAAAGCATTTATTAACACAATCCCTTCATTTCAGGGACACAAAAGTAATTGGACAAATTAAATAACTGGAAATCAAATGTTCATTTCTAATACTTGGTTGAAAACCCTTTGCTGGCAATGACAGCCTGAAGTCTTGAACTCCTGGACGTCACCAGATGTTGGGTTTCCTCCTTTTTAATGCTCTGCCAGGCCTTTACTGCAGCGGCTTTCAGTTGCTGTTTGTTTGTGGGCCTTTCTGTCTGAAGTTTAGTCTTCAACAAGTGAAATGCCTGCTCAGTTGGGTTAAGATCAGGTGACTGACTTGGCCATTCAAGAATTTTCCACTTCTTTGCTTTAATAAACTCCTGGGTTGCTTTGGCTGTATGTTTTGGGTCATTGTCCATCTGTATCATGAATCAATGTGACTGCTGTATTTAGCTGGATTTGAGCAGACAGTATGTCTCTGAACACCTCAGAATTCATTCGGCTGCTTCTGTCCTGTGTCACATCATCAATAAACACTAGTGTCCCAGTGCCACTGGCAGCCATGCACGCCCAAGCCATCACACTGCCTCCCTCCACCGTGTTTTACAGATGAAGTGCTATGCTTTGGATAATGAGCTGTTCCACGCCTTCTCCATACTTTTTTCTTGCCATCATTCTGGTAGAGGTTGATCTTGGTTTCATCTGTCCAAAGAATGTTTTTCCAGAACTGTGCTGGCTTTTTTAGATGTTCTTTAGCAAAGTCCAATCTAGCCTTTCTATTCTTGAGGCTTATGAGTGGCTTGCACCTTGCAGTGCACCCTCTGTATTTACTTTCATGCAGTCTTCTCTTTATGGTAGACTTGGATATCGATACGCCGACCCCCTGGAGAGTGTTGTTCACTTGGTTGGCTGTTGTGAAGGGGTTTCTCTTCACCATGGAAATGATTCTGCGATCATCCACCACTGTTGTCTTCCGTGGACGTCCAGGTCTTTTTGCGTTGCTGAGTTCACCAGTGCTTGCTTTCTTTCTCAGGATGTACCAAACTGTAGATTTTGCCCCCCGTAATATTGGAGCAATTTCTCCGATGGGTTTTTTCTGTTTTCACAGCTTAAGGATGGCTTCTTTCACCTGCATGGAGAGCGCCTTTGACTGCATGTTGTCTGTTCACAGGAAAATCTTCCACATGCAAGCACCACACCTCAAATCAACTCCAGGCCTTTTATCTGCTTAATTGATAAGGACATAACGACGGACTTGACCACACGTGCCCATGAAATAGCCAAAGAGTCAATTGTCCAATTACTTTTGAGCCCCTGAAATGAAGGGATTGTGTTCAAAAAATGCTTTAGTTGCCTCACATTTTTATGCAATCGTTTTGTTCACCCCACTGAATTAAAGCTGAAAGTCTGCACTTCAACTGCATCTGAGTTGTTTTATTTAAAATTCATTGTGGTCATGTACAGAACCAAAATTAGAACAACGCTGTCTCTGTCCAAATATTTATGGACCTAACTCTATCTATCTATCGACATTTTTAATTCACAATAACGTTTTGTAAAATACGATGTTTGTGTTTTTTTGACGTTTCTTTGACCCAGTTATTCTAATCCAGTGGTTCTCCACCTTTTCGCCATTCGTCAGAATGTCATCCCTTGCAGTCTAATATTGATTCAAAAATATTAAGGACATAATACTGAAATTTTATTTTTTTATATATTTGTACTTATACATTTATTTGGATTATTTTTGTAGACAGTTCTTACAAAATTATTCCCAAGAGAAAATGCTGATGAATTTGTACCTTGAATAGAAGTCGTTTCTTATATTCGTAATAATTTTAGACTGAAGAATACTTCAATAAACAAAAAGATCAAAGGAATGGCAGGGTATTGAAAATCAGTTTAAAGTTCTACAGATGACGGTTGTAGTTAATGAGAAACCTGTGGTTGTCTTTTCATTGCCAGTTCTTGGATACCTGAAAGGGCACAGCAGCTCATTTTCTACCTCACTTGCAGCTGAGTTGATAACCCTGATTCACAAAGATACGTCGACACAAATGGAAGCAAAGTCAAAGCAAACTTTATTGTCATCTCAACTATATACAAGTATACATGTGAATGAAATTGCGAGGCTCAGGGTCCACAGTGTAACAACATGAAGTGCAAATAAAAAAAAAATTAAAAATAGAATTAAAATTAAAAATGTAAAATAAAAATGAAGATTTAAAATTAAAACACAAACAAGACAAGTCCTTGTGCAATGCAGTGCACAGAGAGCTCTTTCTGCCACTTTTGGGTGGGAATTGCACATCAAAGGCTACAATTCCATGATTGATTTCTTTATCGAGCGTTATCTTTTGCTCCCAAATCCATCTTCATCTCCAGAAATTCATCTTGACAATCATCAGGAAGTTTTTCAGCTGCCAATTTGAATGGACTTCTCTCTAAATCCAACTCCTCATCATTTACTTCAGGAAAATATCCACTGAAGTTGTTTTCCAATGCTATCAAAAGCTCCAAAATTTAATTTTTGGCAAATTCCAGATGCATTTTGTCATCCCCACCATCAATGAAAACTGAGGACAAATGTTCAAACCATTCCAACATTGTTTGCCTTGACCTTTCTTTTCCAGTTTTCCAGCTTGCATGTGAAGGTCTTCAGGAATCGATGTATTTTACGATGGTTGTGTTCCTTCCTTGAATCTGAAGATAAAGTTTATTCATCTTCTCAGAAACGTTGATCAAATTAGCAAGCCACATGATCCATTTCTCATTTTCCAGCCAGGCTAAATATTGCATTTTACTTTGAAGTTCAAAGAATAATTTGAGAACCATTTTAAGGTCAAATACTCGCTCAGTCACATTTCCTCTTGAAAACCATCACATATTTGTATAGAAAAGAAGAAGCAAATCCTGGTCTGTGTTCATGTCGATACATAATCGCTTGAAAAGTCACAAATTGACAGCTTCTCCTTTGACAAAATTCACAATTTCAATTGTTTGAGCAACAGTGGAAATGTTTTTGAGGCAAGTGCCTGACGATGGATCATACAGTGAATGCTTATCTTTTTCTAACTTGGATTCCTGATTTTGTCCCCAACCCTAACTGATGCTCCATCTGTACAACAACCACAGACTTTATCCTACAATCAATTTTGTGATTCAAAAAAAGATGAAACTTCTTCCACAATATCTGAGTTGTTTCAAGTGGAGAACATAAGAGGAACTCCTCCTTAAACGAACCTGAGTAACTACAACGGGCAAATACCAGCAATGAAGGAACGTGATGCCACGTCAGCTGATCCATCGAGTTGAACTGAAAATAAGCAAAATGCTGCGGTCTCGATCTCCTGCACTACTTGATCCTTGAGGTCAGCGGCCATTTCACTGGTTCACTGTTGTTTGATGGCGGAACGGCTGCAATTTTTTTTCCTCCACTCCATTTCCCGACATAATTTCTACCAATCTGAGATCGCAAGGTTTGATTCGAGTTTCTCCAATTGTATGAGTTTCCTTCTTTTGCTTTGCTATTTCCCAAGCTACGACATGAGAAGCTTCAGTCACCTTGTAGCTCTTTTCCTGGAATGCTTCTGCTGAATCCATACTTCGTTGTTTTGAGAACATTCCAATGACGTTGAATAAAGCTTTTGTCCTTGTGCTTGTGTTGAGGATGAACAGTCTGCAAATGTTTCTTCATCTTTGTTGGTTTCGTAGAATTATTTACTTAAACCACTGTCGGGCAATCAGTGCGTGCGCCGCGGAATTTTCTAGGGGCGCCGCGAAAACTTACTGTATAGCAAAGTACACGTAGCAGCTTGTAGGCGGTCATGACGTCGTCGACCTTGTTGCAAAGATCCCTAAAGCAGATTCCATCCAGACTACTGCCTTATCACGTCCACTTGCAACTCGTTTTGCACCCTGGTTAAAGGACACTGCGGCTGTAGATCTTATATGCTTTTCCTCCTTTTTAAATAAAAAGAATCGATGTCCTGCAGCGGTGTAGCTGTTCCCTTCCTTCAACATATCCAAAACTTTTACCTTTTCTGCAATCATTTGCATCTTCTGTTGGTGCTTGGACACGGCCCCTGAAGCAGTAGCACGTTAATGCTGAATGAGTGAGATGAGACTTCCTGGTTAATGCAGCACTCCGTCGCTGAGCCAATCAGCAGCACACAGGAACTTAACTGCGTGTTCTGATTGGGTAGCTTCTCAGCCATCCGCCAATAGCATCTCTTGTATGAAATCAACTGGGCAAACCAACTGAGGAAGCAAATACCAGACGTAAAAAGACCCATTGTCCGCAGAAACCCGCGAAGCAGTGAAAAATCAGCGTTATGTATTTAGATATGCTTACATATAAAATATGAATCCGCGAAAAGTGAACCGCAAAGTAGCGAGGGATTACTGTATTTATTTATTTTGAATGCAAGTTAAAATTTTCGCTGTTCACCATTCATCATAATATCAACACCAGCGGTGTCAAAAACACATCTCGTGAGACTTAAAAAGTCACGTTGTTAGAAGATCTCGCTCACTGTACGGATACGGAAATGAAGTCTAAGAAACACGAGAGACTTCAAATGATCGACAAGGAAATGCGCGTCTGTCTTTCGAAAATTGATCCTCGCATCAATCTCATATGTGCTGAAAAACAATCTCAACGTTCACATTAATTAAATTTAAGATTTATCCTTTGATTCCTTTATTAATAAAATGTCTTTCAAACTTGTAAAATTAACTGTTTTTATTGGTGATTGTCCATAGATTGTGTCGTCACGACTTTATTTATGGGCGGTCCCTCAGGTGCGGCGCGAAAGAAAATTTTTGGACTTAGTGCGCCGCAACTCGAAAAAGATTGCCTTTCACTGACTTAAACGTTACTACTTTGTTAACCATTTATGATGACGTATGTTAATCCACATTGAGTGTCGTAGCCTCTTCTTTTGATGGGCTTCATAACTGGTCACTTAAACAGATGACATAGCTAGATTGGAAGGTTCATGCTAATTCTAGCACAATCAGTAACCTTGCAGAAAGATATTACCCAGATGCTTAGACCGCTTAGAACTTTGCAGCCAGATAGCCCTTCCGGTACCGTGAGCTTCTCTGAGCCGTTGAGGTAACTGCGTCACACCGCCGATATTTGAGTCTATCGGAGTGGCACGTTTTGGCCCAATGCTATGATCTCTAATGTGGAGCTGAGGCCACCCTGAAATGATTACTTTGAATATTGGTGTGCAAAAAGCATGATGGCAAGAAGTTGTAAAAATGATTTCTCTCTATTATTAAAAAAAAATCTTGGGACAAGACGAGACTTTTTTTCCGGCAATGAGGTGATCTTTTGATGAGAGACAGAGAGACACTTTCATGGTCAAATCAAGTCATACTTTACAACTTTTGGAAGCAAGTCCCGTGAGACGGTCACTTTTACAAGTCACGCCCTACTTAATAACCTTTTTCAAACAAGGCCACGGTCATCTAACCTCTCAGTTGTTGGAATGCTTTTCTGTGCTCTCAGCTCTTAAAAAATTGTATACGTTCGAGATGACAAGTCAACGACTAAGCGAAGAAGAAAGAGCAGCACGTCGAAAAAGAGACCCAAAAGCGTTTGGAGAGTAAAGAAAGCAATAAAGAACAAAAATAATCGATGTGCAAATTCTGAAAATAAGGAAAGTAATAACCACGCCCGTCCCGCAAAGACTTTGTGCCAAGAGATTTAACCACAACCGGCGCCGGAAATAAAAGACAAAGTAGAACATCGTAAAGAATTCTAAAAACGTTGGCGTGATACACAGTGGGTTAGAGATAATGGAAGGAGGGAAATTTTGAAAGTCTCAAAAAAATGATAGTAAAGATCGGATTAGCGCAAACAAATGGAAAATATTACTCGTTGAAATAACGGAACAGCGATTAGAGATGGAATAGTGGGAGAGAAGTGAGACAAGTAAGGAGATTGTGGAGAGCGCTTTGAGTAGTGAGAAAAGCGCTATATAAATGTAAAGAATTATTATTATTATGCAGATCACGCAGCACAGCAGCTGATCGAGCAAAGAGGAGGTAAACAAGACAACTGCATTTGTCTCCCGTTGTATCACCGTTGAAGAGGGGGTGTCGGAGGAGCGACCGAATCTCCTTGGGGTTCACAACAGTGCGTTAGTGCAGGCAGGGGTTGGGGGGGTTGGTGAATGAAGCCCCCTAGTACCTAATAAAAGGTAAAAAAAAAAACATTTAATACACGTAATGAAAACACAACACCGTGCGATATTTTAGGACTGTTTCATTGTCCCCATTTCCCCCTCTGATTGAATCCACTTTCTGTGACAGACAGGCACCTTGCCAGTTGTTGCCAGGACAGATAAATTTGCTGTCTGACACTTTTTTCATAAACTTATTTTACTTTATTGGGAGTGCTGAATGCGTTCTTTGTCTTTGTATCTCAATTATATTATACCAGTAATGGCGGACTGCACGATAACATGCACTGAATCCACTTGACTTATAGTTCTCATCCTCTTTCTCTGTACGTTTACCATTCGCTTGCTCAGAGGTTGATGCGCTTGCTGCTTCCTGAGCGGCTCTTCTTTTCTCCACCCTAGCTTCTTCTCTTCTTCCGTTGGCATCTTTTTGCGTTAAAACTAATTAAGTCAGTGTTTGTGTTGCAATTATTTAGTGCGTTTTTCACTTAAGCTGGCCCTTGAGGCAGATTAATGACTTAAGAATGATTTAAGATATGAAGAGATAGGGGAAGTGACGGTGAAGGTGGTAGGGATGAGAAACGCGCCCGTACGCATGCGCCACACTGCCGCCCTGCTGGCAGGAGCTGATTTTACAGTAAAATTAAATAAAAATAAAAAGAGGAATAACCTTGGAGGTCAATGCTCACCCTGAAAGCGGATAGTAGACGTCACGTCAGGTAGTGTATTTGTATCAAATTACAGGTCAATAGGTCAAACGGTTTGTGAGCTACAGGTGATTTAAAATCCTGGACAGACAAACAGACAGCCACAGTAGTGTATTATATATAAAGATGATTATTATTATTATTATTACAGTGACCCCTCGTTTATCACGGTTAATCCGTTCCAGACTCTACCGCAATAAATGAATTTTCGCAAAGTAGGATTCTTTATTTATTAATCGAATATTTTCGCAGTTAGAGTATAGAAAAACCTGTTTACGACCTTCTAAATACATTTTTTAACATTATTAGAGCCCTCCAGACTTGAAATAACACCCTTTAGTCACCATTACTCGTATTACCCAATAGATTAGACAAAATAAGACATATTAGACGTTACCAATATCATATTATTATTATTGTACTGTACATTTAATTACACACACACACAGTTCTTACACACAACCACTAACCTATGAAGGCACGACCTCAGTAGGAGAGTCTTCAGGTGGTGCAGTATCTTCAGCAGGTGCGTCGTTGTCTTCTTCCACTGAAGGAGTACTAGGAGTAGGCAGTGGGTGTCTGGGTGCGCGGCTGAAGAACATCTTGATAGGCAGTTGCTGGCGCTGTCTTTTCATATGCGTGAGGAGGCTTTTGTATGGTATTGCCATCTTTGATCATATCCAAGAGTTTCACCTTCTCCTGGATGATAAGCATCTTCCTCCGGCGCTCATTGTTTCATTGTCAGAAGGCTTAGAAAAAGCAGCACATTTAGGAGCCATTGTGGGGCTTAGATAAAAGTTCTCAGAAAGCGCATGCGTAGTGACGTAAGCGTGTATGAGAAAAAATCGCGATAGAGTGAAGCCGTGAAAGTCGAAGCGTGATATAGCGTGGGATCAATGTATTATTCAGCTAGTTTTAAAGCAGGGTGGCACGGTGGCACAGTGGGTAGCCTTGCAGTTATTAGACCCGGGTTTGCTTCCCAGGTCCTCCCTGCGTGGAGTTTGCATGTTCTCCCCGTGTCTGCCTGGGTTTCCTCCCACAGTCCAAAGACATGCAGGTTAGGTGGATTGTGCTTGGTGTGTGTGTGTGCCCTGCGGTGGGTTGGCACCCTGCCCAGGATTGGTTCCCTGCCTTGCGCCCTGTGTTGGCCGGGATTGACTCCAGCAGACCCCTGTGACCCTGTGTTCGGATTCAGCGGGATGGATAGTTTTAATGGATGTTTGCAACATGTGACAGCAACAGTTGAGGTAACAGGAAAGCAGATATTTCTAAAATATGCTTAGCAGATGAAAAGTAATTACTTTTAAAGGAGACAACAAGATGTTGGCTGGCGAGTTCTTACAACAGGGAGATCGACGCGGGCTCACCGAGCTTCAAAGGCGCTGTGAGTAGGAGTCGGAGTTGCTGTTAGGCTTCTTTACAAACCAACAGGGCGCTACGTAGGAGTCGCCGATCACTTGCCGTCTGCTACTTCTGTCTCTTTAGTTTCACTAGTCCAGCATCGAGCCCCTGTGCATCCTTCATATTCCAGGGGATTGTGCAGAGAATTGGTTTGGTGGGGGCGGATTAAATGTATTTATTTACTTTGTGCCTTAATACAAAGCTTAGTGACATGTGAGCAAGCAAAAAATAAAAAACCGCATAAAACAGAGGGGACAATCACAGACGTGAATGCAAATCTTTGCCTGCTGATTACTTTTTAATTGCAGGTTCCCGGTCCCTCAGCACAGCTTATAAGTACAGCCGGAACGCAGACTTGAAATGTAAATCTATATCGACGATATGACATTCTGTCAGCTCTATCTGCCTCACCTTGAAGCATCAAGGAATAATTAGGGCCGTAATTATTGTCATTTAATGGAGACTGCAGGGGTGTTGGTGGTGGTGGAGGTGGGGGGCTTCCTGTCAAGACAAATAATGATTTATTTCTGGGCTTTTTATTTTTTTCCATAAAGCTTCTACTTTTTGCTCTCCATAGCCCTGGAAACGAGCAGATTTTCATTTTTGCTGCTCTTCCTCAGGGGCGGCTGGTGCGTCAGACTACCCTCAAACCGAAGCCTACGCAGCGGTCTTTAGTAAACAAGTGAATTCACAAGCTTGGCAGAACAGATGCCTGCGATACGGTCCTCTCGCCTTGAAATGTGCGGCTCGCTAACAAGCCGGCGGCCAAGCAGGGCTTTCCAAGGAGCCGTGAGGCATTTGCCTCGCAGTCAGTGCCTCTCTCCTCGCGTCTCGCTCGCAGACACAGGAGAAAATGAAATCGCTCCTCGCCTACCTGCTCCGGTTTCTGTAACCTACCTTAAAAGAGCTCCAAGGGGCCACTGATTCTGATAATTGTGCTGGGCCGGCTGGCCTGCCTGCCTGCTTGGCTTGCGATTTGTCAACTCATTTCAAAGGAGAAACATGCGGGCTAAATGCAATCGGATGAGACGCGCTGGTGGGCCGCTAGTCCATTAGTTACACCGGCAGCTTGTTTTACTAAGGATCCCTCTAATGGCTTCTCGGCAATAATTACTCTCTCTCTCTCTTTCCTGGGCTATTCAACATGACAGGCACTTGCCGAAGTCGCAGCTAATATATTTGCACTCTAACCACTCTTAATGCCGAGTCTCTTCAAGTACGTTGGGCCAAGAAGTGATGGTTATGGCCCGCCTTTTTTGTTTTTATTAAGCCGAAAGTGCTCTGTAATGGAAATGAAGGAGGTTAAAAATAACGAAAGTGTGTTGTGGACACTCCTTTCCATGAGGCCTTGGCAGACACACACCTTTAGGTGTTCACCTCATGGGTTCTGTGAATTTCATAGGGTGCTTTCCAACCGTTTTCATCAATGATGACATTCAAGTTTAAACAAAAGAATAATAAACTTTAAAAAAAAGATTCAATTCTATTTATCCGTCCATTCTCAAACCACTTAACGCAATTCACGGTTGTGGGGGCCTGAAGTACTAGGCACAAACAGTCATCCTCATGTGGCGCAGTGGGTATCGCTGCTGCCTCGCATTAACGAGACCTGGGTTCACCTCCCTGTGTGGAGTCTGCATGTTCTCCCTGTGTGTTTTGTCTTGGAAGAGCAATATTTTCCTCGACTTTACCCTTTTGTATTATTAATGTGTAGCCTTTGTCAGAATGCCTCAGATCTCACAGACTTCTATAAGGTCTTGTGCCATATAACTTCTCTCCACCTCTCCCTTCTACCGGTGCTTACCATAAAATTAGAATATCAGGACAAAGTTGATTTATTTCAGTAATTCCATTCAAAAAGTGAAACTTGTATATTAGATTCATTCATTACACACAGACTGATGTATTTCAAATGTTTATTTCTTTTAATGTTGATGATTAGAACTGACAACTAATGAAAGTCCCAAATTCAGTATCTCGGAAAATTAGAATATCAATTAAGACCAATGCAAAAAAAGGATTTTTAGAAATGTTGGCCAACTGAAAGGTATGAACATGAAAAGTATGAGCATGTACAGCACTCAATATTTAGTTGGGGCTCCTTTGGCCTGGATTACTGCAGCAATGCGGTGTGCCTTGGAGTCAATCAGTCTGTGGCACTGCTCAGGTGTTATGAGAGCCCATGTTGCTCTGATAGTGGCCTTCAGCTCTTCTGAATTGTTGGGTCTGGCGTATTGCATCTTCCTCTTCACAATACCCCATAGATTTTCTATGGGGTTCAGGTCAGGCGAGTTTGCTGGCCAATCAAGAACAGGGATACCATGGTCCTTAAACCAGGTACTGGTAGCTTTGGCACTGTGTGCAGGTGCCAGGTCCTGTTGGAAAATGAAATCTGCATCTCCATAAAGTTCGTAAGCAGCAGGAAGCATGAAGTGCTCTACAATTTCCTGGTAGACGGCTGCATTGACCTTGGACCTCAGAAAACACAATGGACCAACACCAGCAGATGACATGGCACCCCAAACCATCACTGACTGTGGAAACTTTACACTGGACCTCACGCAACGTGGATTCTGTGCCTCTCCTCTCTTCCTCCACACTCTGGGACCTTGATTTCCAAAGGAAATGCAAAATTTACTTTCATCAGAGAACATAACTTTGGACCACTCAGCAGCAGTCCAAAGGCGAGACGCTTCTGACGCTGTGTCTTGTTCAAGAGTGGCTTGACACGAGGAATGCGACAGCTGAAACCCATGTCTTGCATACGTCTGGCGCGTGGTGGTTCTTGAAGCACTGACTCCAGCTGCAGTCCACTCTTTGTGAATCTCCCCCACATTTTTGAATGGGTTTTGTTTCACAATCCTCTCCAGGGTGCGGTTATCCCTATTGCTTGTCCACTTTTTTCTACCACATCTTGTCCTTCCCTTCGCCTCTCTATTAATGTGCTTGGACACAGAGCTCTGTGAACAGCCAGCCTCTTTAGCAATGACCTTTTGTGTCTTGCCCTCCTTGTGCAAGGTGTCAACGGTCGTCTTTTGGACAACTGTCAAGTCAGCAGTCTTCTCCATGATTGTGTAGCCTACAGAACTCGACTGAGAGACCATTTAAAGGCTTTTGAGTTAATTAGCTGATTAGAGTGTGGCACCAGGCGTCTTCAATATTGAACCTTTTCACAATATTCTAATTTTCCGAGATACTGAATTTGGGACTTTCATTAGTTGTCAGTTATAATCATCAACATTAAAAGAAATAAACATTTGATTAAACATCAGTCTGTGTGTAATGAATGAATCTAATATACAAGTTTCACTTTTTGAATGGAATTACTGAAATAAATCAACTTTGTCATGATATTCTAATTTTATGACCAGCACCTGTATATCTATAACCTCAGGCAATTAGTTAGGTCCATAAATATTTGGACAGAGACAACTTTTTCCTAATTTTGGTTCTGTACGTTACCACAATGAATTTGAAATGAAACAACTCCGATGCAGTTGAAGTGCAGACTTTCAGCTTTAATTCAGTGGGGTGAACAAAACGATTGCATAAAAATGTGAGGCAACTAAAGCATTTTTTGAACACAATCCCTTCATTTCAGGGGCTCAAAAGTAATTGGACAATTGACTCTTTGGCTATTTCATGGGCAGGTGTGGTCAAGTCCATCGTTATGTCCTTATCAATCAAGCAGATAAAAGGCCTGGAGTTGATTTGAGGTGGATTAACTCTTTGAGGGCTGAATATTTTTTCCAAAAAACATTTTGTGAAATGCAATGGTTTCACACAGAAATCAACATAAAACATCTGTTGCTGCATGCTGTGGCTGCCAGTTTGCCAAGAATGTGAAGCAGGTTTGCTGCCAGGCTGTCTTCGTGTGGCTGGGGCAGCAGCAGTGATCACAGTCGCAGTGCATTGCAATGTGGTTTCTACCTCTTATCATTGTTAAGTGGCAGTTCTACCTGGTGAACATTATCAGTACCATGATTAGCTGGGGACCAATCAGCTGAAGCTGGAACCTCACATTCGTTTTCAAACACTTGTATAAAAATCGGAGTCGACAAGTCATAGTTCAGTTCAGAAATAATAGGCAGAAAGATGTCTGCGGAGTATTTTGCTTTACACATTCGCTTTGATCTCTCACCAAATGTCAGTCCCATTTTGTTTGTGCTTGTTACTCATGCGAGCGCAAGAAATCTCAGACAAACCAATGAATCTAATGTTCCTTCAGACAATGAGAGTCCAACTAAAACACAACAGTTGGTTTTGTCACAGTTTACAGTTGATTACCATCATCAACTCCTCCTTTTGACAAAAGTCGACATCAGCCCTGAAAGAGTTAAAAAGGATGTATGGAATTTTATTTTAATGTTTTTATTTTAACTGCTTTTTAAAATGTTTATTATTTGTTTGTTTATATTTTAATTTCATCACAACAAGAAACTAACATAAATAGCCGTAGAAATGAAATTCCCAGAACTTGCCAAATGAATGCGAGGTGTGTGTGTCTGCCAAGGCCTCACCCTTTGTAGACAGGAATGATTTAAGCACATTTATGATTTAATGAGTTTATGATTTAATTTAATGATTTAAGCACATTTATTTAAGCACATTTTTGTTGGGTTGAATGCCCAGGGGGGTCTGGCTTGGTGGTCCTT
The DNA here is from genome assembly GCF_900747795.2 of Erpetoichthys calabaricus. Classification (NCBI taxonomy): domain Eukaryota; kingdom Metazoa; phylum Chordata; class Cladistia; order Polypteriformes; family Polypteridae; genus Erpetoichthys; species Erpetoichthys calabaricus. The sequence goes on from NC_041400.2 coordinate 190,717,256, forward strand.
TGGCCTTGGATCCCTTGCACATTTTGTTTTGTTTTTTATCTCCAGCGTAAATGGCCATCAGACTTTATCACCGGACTTATCTTTAGAGACATATAATATGCGACTCTTCTACTAAATATAAATGTGTTTTGTAAGTTCGTATGGATTTGTTTTCTTTTTTTTTTTATTTTATTGATTTTATTGTAATCACACAACATTCCATACAAATAGATCAATTTTTACAAAAATAGGATTGAAAACAAATCAACCCCCACCCCTGAGAAAGAGAGCATGGCCAGCAGAGTGAAACGTAAACCTAGTAAAAATAAGTAAGTAGATGAATTATTAAGTGAATAAAGATAAATGGAGAAGAAAAAGAAAAGGGGAGAGAACCTGCATCCTCAGTGCTTTAAAAACTTATTTTAAAATGTTATCGATCAGATCCTGCCAGGTTTTGAAAAAGTTCTGCACAGATCCTCTCAGTGAGAATTAGATTTTTCCCAGTTTCAACTAATATAAAACATCAGTCACCTACTGACTTAAAGAAGGTGAGTTAGGATTCTTCCATCCATCCATCCTCTTCCGCTTATCCGAGGTCGGGTCGCGGGGGCAGCAGCTTGAGCAGAGATGCCCAGACTTCCCTCTCCCCGGCCACTTCTTCTAGCTCTTCCGGGGGAATCCCGAGGCGTTCCCAGGCCAGCCGAGAGACATAGTCCCTCCAGCGTGTCCTGGGTCTTCCCCGGGGCCTCCTCCCGGTTGGACGTGCCCGGAACACCTCACCAGGGAGGCGTCCAGGAGGCATTCTGATCAGATGCCCGAGCCACCTCATCTGACTCCTCTCGATGCGGAGGAGCAGCGGCTCTACTCTGAGCCCCTCCCGGATGACTGAGCTTCTCACCCTATCTTTAAGGGAGAGCCCAGACACCCTGCGGAGGAAACTCATTTCAGCCGCTTGTATTCGCGATCTCGTTCTTTCGGTCACTACCTATAGTTCATGACCATAGGTGAGGGTAGGAACATAGATCGACTGGTAAATTGAGAGGTTTGCCTTGCGGCTCAGCTCCTTTTTCACCACGACAGACCAATGCAGAGCCCACATTACTGTGGATGCCGCACCGATCCGCCTGTCGATCTCACGCTCCATTCTTCCCTCACTCGTGAACAAGACCTTGAGATACTTGAACTCCTCCACTTGAGGCAGGATCTCGCTCCCAACCCTGAGAGGGCACTCCACCCTTTTCCGGCTGAGGACCATGGTCTCGGATTTGGAGGTGCTGATTCCCATCCCAGCCGCTTCACACTCGGCTGCGAACCGATCCAGAGAGAGCTGAAGATCACGGCCTGATGAAGCAAACAGGACAACATCATCTGCAAAAAGCAGTGACCCAATCCTGAGCCCACCAAACCGGACCCCCTCAACGCCCTGGCTGCGCCTAATTCTTCCAGTTGAGCAAAATCAGTCTACGTGCCAATAGTGTAGTAAAGGCCATTCCAGTAAGCCCCTCTGTGAGCCCACCAGACACAGCTGTTAGTGGATTAGGAGGGATTGTGACACCCAGGCTGTCTGATAGGCATTTAAAGATTTTGGTCCATCATGATGTTAATTTGGTGAAGGCCCAGAACATGTGGCCCAGTGAGGCTAGAGCTCGATTGCAACGTTTACAGGTTGGCTCTCGCCCTGGAAACATTTTGGACAATTTTAAGTGAGACAGATGTGCTCGATATATAACTTTAAGTTGAATAATTGAATGCTTTGCACATATGGAGCTCAAGTGAATTCTCTGCATTGCTATCTTCCACTCCTGTTCTGAGATGTTGAGTGAGAGATCTTTTTCCCACTGTACTCTGGGATCTTTGAAAGGGATGGACTGTAAAAAGGTTTTATATGTTACAGAAACGCTGTCTGAGTCCTCAAGACTGATCAATATTTTTTCCAGCGTAGAGGTAAGTGGGAGGTGAGGAAAATCGGGCAGGTTCTGTTTAACAAAGTTTCTAATTTGAAGGCAGTGAAAGAAATGTGTTACTGGAAAGTTAAATTTGGAGTGTAATTATTCACAGGATGCGAAGATGTTGTCTGTGTACAGAGAAAAGCGCTATATAAATGCAAAGAATTATTATTATTATTATTATCTCTGAGTGATTTAATCCCGAATGTTATCCAGACATTAAAAACTGCATACGTTTGAGAGGGTGGGAAAAGGTGATTATCATGTAGAGGTGCCACAGACCACAGCTTCTCTGTCTTAAAATACTTCCTACATTGTCTCCATATTCTGAGTGAGTGACGCATAATTGGGTTGTTAGTATTTTGGCGATAACTTGCGTATATTGGGGCACAAAGCAAGGAATATAAAGAAGTACTGAAGGATTTAATTTCTATTGCGGACCAGGCTTGTGTGTGTTCATCTATTTGTGTCCATGTCCAGGTTTTTATAACTTGTATAATCACCACCCAGTAATAAAACTGAAAGTTAGGTAGTGAGGATGGCACGGTGGCGCAGTGGGTAGCGCTGTTGCCTCGCAGTTGGGAGACCTGGGGACCTGGGTTCGCTTCCCGGGTCCTCCCTGCATGGAGTTTGCATGTTCTCCCCGTGTCTGCGTGGGTTTCCTCCCACAGTCCAAAGACATGCAGGTTAGGTGGACTGGTGATTCTAAATTGGCCCTAGTGTGTGCTTGGTGTATGGGTGTGTTTGTGTGTGTCTTGCGGTGGGTTGGCACCCTGGGCGGGATTGGTTCCTGCCATGTGCCCTGTGTTGGCTGGGATTGGCTCCAGCAGACCCCCGTGACCCTGTGTTCGGATTCAGCGGATTGGACAATGTATGGATGGAGAGGTAGAGTAAGTGACGGCAAAGGTGGTAGGGATGAGAACGGCGCCCATGCACATGCACCGCACGGCCGTGAGTCGATTCTACAATAAAATGAAATAAAAATTAAAATAGGAATAACCTTGGAGGTCAATCATCACGCCGAAAGCGGATAGTAGACATCACGTAGTACAGCATTTCTCAACCTTTAAGTATTTGCGACCCGAGTTTTCATAACAGTTTTAATCGCGCCCCTCTAACGTTTTTTTGAAACCCTAATAAAATTTATTCCTATATTTTTTGCTGCTGATACACCGCTACAAGTTTAAAATTTCCCTACGAATAGCAAAATTACGCCACATATGGCAACATTTGCGCCCCCTTTTTTGTTACCCCACAGTTTGAGAACCGCTGACGTAGTATACTGTATGTGCACCAAATTTCAGGTCAATGTTCAACCTAAATACAGGTTAGTAACGATGGGTGGCAGAGCTTTCAGTGTGATACCCCCTAAAATTCCTCTCAGCCTTCGCGAGGGAAAATCTGTTATAAATTTCAAACTCTTTTCAATGAGTTTTATTCATTTTCTTGTATGTGACTTCTATTGTTTTGTCAGTCTGTCAGTCATTATCCAACCTGCTATATCCTAACACAGGGTCACAGGGGGTCTGCTGGAGCCAAACCAGGCCAGCACAGGGCGCAAGGCAGGAACAAACCCCGGACAGGGCGCCAGCCCGCCCACTGCAGTATTGTTTTGTTAATGTGTTTATTGTAATTGTAAAGTGTCCTTGAGTGTATGAAAGGCGCTACATTAATTAAATTTATTTTATTAGTTCAAATGGTTTGCGAGGTACAGGTGATTTAAAATCCTGGACAGACAAATGGACAGCCACGGACAGCGTATTATAGAAGAAGACCGCATTCTGTGTTACACATAAAAGCATGAAGTGTTTTACCTCGGCAAGTAATGCTTCTTTATGTGTAGCATCTTTAGCCGTAACAGCCGGAATGTTTTCAAATTTGAATTCTGTTCCAGGGTTGCCTTTGAGGCGACTGAAGTGAGCAAGTCTCCCCCCTTCCATCCTCACCATGTTCTACAGAGGCACCATTGAGAGTGTTCTGACCAGCTGCATCACTGTCTGGTATGGCCACTGCAACATATCCAAAGGGTAGTGAAGACAGCCGAGAACATTATTGGTGTGCCTCTCCCTTCACTACTGGACATATTTTACAAATGCAGTGTCCGCAAGGCCTGCAGCATTGTGCAGGACCCCCTTACACCCCTCACATGGACTTTTCACACTTCTGCCATCCAAGAGAAGATACTGCAGCATCAGAGCCACATCTGCCAGGCTGCAGGAGAGTTTTTACCCCAAAGCTGTTAGACTCCTTAACACCAGGCTGCCACCCGGGATCTTCCACACGGCCTCAACCACCTCTAGAAACAGAACTTTTATACATGCAGGTCACTGTCCTGTAAAGACGAGTGTGCAGGTAGAGAAGAACTGAAGATCTCATACTGACCTTGAAGGATTTGACACTCTTGATATCCTCCTGCTGTGAAACATTCTGACCTGTCATCGTTTACACGTCTTAAACAACTATCATCATACACTGATCATTTCTGTATTATCTACAGTACTGTACAAAAATTTTAGGCAGGTGTGAAAAAATGCTATAAATAAAGAACGCTTTCAGAAATATAAATAATGATTGTTTATTGTTATCAATTTACAAAATGCAAAGTGAGCGAACAAAAGACAAATCTAAATCAAATCAATATTTGGTGTTCCTACCGTTTGCCTTCAAACCAGCATCAATTCTTAGAGGTCCACTTGCACAAAGTCTGTGATTTTGTAGGATTCTAGTCAGGTGTCTGATCAACCAATTCTACCAAACAGGTGCTGATGATCATCAGTGTCACACGGAGGTTGAAACACAGTCATTAACTGAAACAGAAACAGCTTCAAACTGGGTGAGGAACAGCCAAACTCTGTACCAAGGTGAGGTTGTGGAAGACAGTTTCATGTCATGGTGAGATTGAGCACAGCAACAAGACACAAGGTAGTTCTACTGCATCAGCAAGGTCTCTCCCAGACAAAGATCTCAAAGCAGACTGGGGTTTCAAGATGTGCTGTTCAAGCTCTTTTGAAGAAGCACAAAGAAACGGGCAACATTGAGGATCGTAGACGCAGTGGTCGGCCAAGGAAACTTAGTGCAGCAGATGAAAGACACATCAAGCTTATTACCCTTTGAAATCGGAAGATGTCCAGCAGTGCCATCAGCTCAGAACTGGCAGAAACCAGTGGGACCCAGGTACACCCATCTACTGTCTGGAGAAGTCTGGCCAGAAGTGGTCTTCATGGAAGAGTTGCAGCCAAAAAGCCGTACCTCCGATGTGGAAACAAGGCCAAGCGACTCAAGTATGCATGAAAACATAGGAACTGGGGTGCAGAAAAATGGCAGCAGGTGCTCTGGACTGAGGAGTCAAAATTTGAAATATTTGGCTGTAGCAGAAGGCAGTTTGTTCGTCGAAGGGCTGGAGATAGCGGTACAATAATGAGTGTCTGCAGGCAACAGTGAAGCATGGTGGAGGTTCCTTGAACGTTTGGGGCTGCATTTCTGCAAATGGAGTTGGAGATTTGGTCAGGATTAATGATGTTGTCAATGCTGAGAAATACAGGCAGATACTTATCCATCATGCAGTGCCATCAAGGGAGGCGTATGATTGGCCCCAAATTTATTCTGCAGCAGGACAACGACCCCAAACATTCAGCCAAAGTCATTAAGAACTATCTTCAGCGTAAAGAAGAACAAGAAGTCCTGGAAGTGATGGTATGGCCCCCACAGAGCCCTGATCTCAACATCATCGAGTGTGTCTGGGATTACATGAAGAGACAGAAGGATGTGAGGAAGCCTACATCCACAGAAGATCTGGGCTTAGTTCTCCAAGATGTTTGGAACAACCTACCAGCCGAGTTCCTTCAAAAACTGTGTGCAAGTGATACCTAGAAGAATTGATGCTGTTTTGAAGGCAAAGGGTGGTCACACCAAATATTGATTTGATTTAGATTTCTCTTTTGTTCATTAACTGCATTTTGTTGATTGATGAAAATAAATGATTAACACGTCCATTTTGGAAAGCATTCTTTGTTTACTGCATTTTTTCACACCTGCCTAAAACTTTTGCACAGTACAGTATATCTATTATTTATTATTTATTTATTATATTACATATCTTACACATCAATATTGCTGCTACTTCTTTGTCTTTGTCTTGTTTGTGTTTTAATTTTAATTCTATTTTTAAATTATTATTTGCACGTCATGTTGTCACACTGTGGACCCTGAGCTTCACAATGTCGTCTCTCTGTATACTTGTATGTGGTTGAGATGACAATGAAGTTCACTTTGACAGGCGGCTGACGTCCTCATGTTGGTTCTGACATTTCATTGCCGGTGGGTCATTCAAGGTTTTTACCCAGCAGGACTGGCAGGCTGGATCCCAGTCTAGCGTTTTTGACTGTTGGTGTTCAATTGACTTGGTAAGAATGGGGGGGTGGTATGCTTATATTACATTAAGTCCAATCCAAGGCTGGTCCCTGCCTTGTGTCCCATTATGTTCTGCTGGCTCGGCTCCGGGTCCTTGTGATCTTAGAGTAAGTGGGCTTAAACAGATGGAGGAATGTACCAGTCCTAAGTGTCCCATATCTGTTTCTTTAGTTGTCCGGGGCCAATTTTGATCAAATGAAAAGCCATCTGGTTATTTAAAAAAGGAAGACAGACATTAGATCAGTAAGGGCTAAGGATGTTCTGATTATTTAATTATCTGGCTTGTAGAAAGAAATGTTGTCAGTGGCCACTTGTGGTGACCTTTTGCCTCCCAGATTGCTAAGTTACAAGTAAAATCCTTACCCTGTGTACAGAACAAATTTAAAGCAGCAGACATTCAACATGGGAAAAAAGTTGCTTTTCAAATTCTATTTTCTTTACATGCCCGGTACCAGATGTGGATGTTGGCAGTGCTTTGCGAGGTTGCAGGGTATTTTATAAATCCCAGAGCTGTGGGAGAGTAGGGTTTCAGGTCTGCTGTGCTGGTAGATTTGTTAAAAACCTTAACCCCAGCCATCCCCTCCCCAACCACCCACCCACCCACTATGCACACACTGAGCCAGCAGTCTGTGTGGCACATAACAGAGCTTCTGGACTGCTACATTCAAATGAGGCCAGGACGATTTGTTATTGTCACTTTATATTGTATCATTCGGCCATCCATCTTCTGTATCTGCTTATTTAATTCACAGTCATGTGCACTACAGTCAGTCAGTGCAGAACTGGGCACAAGGCAGGAACCAACCCTAGTAATAATAAGAATAATAAGAATAATTGTTTGCATTTATATAGCGCTTTTCTCACTACTCAAAGTGCTCAGCAATTTCAGGTTAAGGTCCTTGTTCAAAGGCCCAACAGAGCAGAGTCCTTATTGGCATTTACAGGATTCGAACCTTCCCTAGGGCAAAATGCCGGTCTTTTGCATCGCACACTCAGGACCAGTACGTATTACATTATAATCAAATCAAGTGGCTTTATTGTCATACCATCCATATACCATATGGAAGATGTGACTGAAAGGCGCTATATGAGCGCCGAGCCGACACGGGAGGCACACTAATAAAACAAATAAATGTTTAATTTCTATCTCTTCGCCTATGGGCAACACCTTCCCCGTTCCCACAGGCACAACTCCACACAATACTTTTATGTCTCTTATCTTCCTCCACTCCCCTCCTCCGTAAGCTTCGTCGTCCTCTTCCTCCCGACTCTGGCCTCCTCGAGTGGTGGCTCCTGGCCCCTTTTATAGTCCACCTGAAAGTGCTCTAGGTGCCTGATTGTTGAGTTCAGGCTGCACTTCTGGGTGTGGCGAAAACACTACCCATAAGGGCTCGGGGGTCCCAGCTGCAGCACCACCCTCCAGTTCCCATGGAGCCCTTAGCGGGAAACCGAGGCACTGCTCCAACCCTGGGGGGTTGCCATCTGGTGTCCAGGGGGAGGCTGCTCCCTGTGAACATATACTGAAGGGGGCGTCCTGGCCTGGCATGGACCCCGGCCGTCCGCCACAAAGCATAGAATGGCACAAAGTAACATCCCCAATGACTGTGGTGCAACATATTCATGAACACAGAACAAGTGCAAGACAAATAAGAAACTACACTATACTCTAAATAAAATAATAAGTAATAGTAGTAATTGGAAATAGTAATAAATAAATAATAACAGCAACTAATAATAAAAACCAACAGTAGTAACAAGTGTACTGTGTTATAATTTTTTTTTGTATCAGTATGCTGCTGCTGGAGTGTGTGAATTTCCCCTTGGGATTAATAAAGTATCTATCTATCTATCTATCTATCTATCTATCTATCTATCTATCTATCTATCTATCTATCTATCTATCTATCTATCTATCTATCTATCTATCTATCATATAGTGCCTTTCTATCTATCTATCTATCTATCTATCTATCTATCTATCTATCTATCTATCTATCTATCTATCTATCTATCTATCTATCTATCTATTATATAGTGCCTTTCTATCTATCTATCTATCTATCTATCTATCTATCTATCTATCTATCTATCTATCTATCTATCTATCTATCATATAGTGCCTATCTATCTATCTATCTATCTATCTATCTATCTATCTATCTATCTATCTATCTATCTATCTATCTATCTATCTATCTATCTATCTATCTATCTATCATATAGTGCCTTTCTATCTATCTATCTATCTATCTATCTATCTATCTATCTATCTATCTATCATATAGTGCCTTTCTATCTATCTATCTATCTATCTATCTATCTATCTATCTATCTATCTATCTATCTATCTATCTATCTATCTATCTATCTATCTATTATATAGTGCCTTTCTATCTATCTATCTATCTATCTATCTATCTATCTATCTATCTATCTATCTATTATATAGTGCCTTTCCTATCTATCTATCTATCTATCTATCTATCTATCTATCTATCTATCTATCTATCTATCTATCTATCTATCTATCTATCTATCTATCTATTATATAGTGCCTTTCTATCTATCTATCTATCTATCTATCTATCTATCTATCTATCTATCTATCTATCTATCTATTATATAGTGCCTTTCTATCTATCTATCTATCTATCTATCTATCTATCTATCTATCTATCTATCTATCTATCTATCTATCTATCTATTATATAGTGCCTTTCTATCTATCTATCTATCTATCTATCTATCATATAGTGCCTTTCTATCTATCTATCTATCTATCTATCTATCTATCTATCTATCTATCTATCTATCTATCTATCTATCTATCTATCTATCTATCTATCTATCTATCATATAGTGCCTTTCTATCTATCTATCTATCTATCTATCTATCTATCTATCTATCTATCTATCTATCTATCTATCTATCTATCTATCTATCATATAGTGCCTTTCTATCTATCTATCTATCTATCTATCTATCTATCTATCTATCTATCTATCTATCTATCTATCTATCTATCTATCTATCTATCTATCTATCTATCTATCTATCTATCTATCTATCTATCATATAGTGCCTATCTATCTATCTATCTATCTATCTATCTATCTATCTATCTATCTATCTATCTATCTATCTATCTATCTATCTATCTATCTATCTATCTATCTATCTATCTATCTATCTATCCATTGTCTCCCGCTTATCCGAGGTCGGGTCACGGGGGCAGCAGCTTGAGCAGATGCCCAGACTTCCCTCTCCCCGGCCACTTCTTCTAGCTCTTCCGGGAGAATCCGAAGGCGTTCCCAGGCCAGCCAAGAGACATAGTCCCTCCAGCGTGTCCTGGGTCTTCCCTGGGGCCTCCTCCCGGTTGTACGTGCCCGGAACACCTGAGGTGTCCAGGAGGCATCCTGATCAGATGCCCGAGCCACCTCATCTGACTCCTGTCGATGCGGAGGAGCAGCGGCTCTACTCTGAGCTTCTCACCCTATCTTTAAGGGAGAGCCCAGACACCCTATGGAGGAAACTCATTTCAGCCGCTTGTATTCGTGATCTCGTTCTTTCGGTCACTACCCATAGCTCATGGCCATAGGTGAGGGTAGGAGCGTAGATCGACTGGTAAATTGAGAGCTTTGCCTTTCAGCTCAGCTCCTTTTTCACCACGACAGACCGATGCAGAGCCCTCATCACTGTGGACGCCACACCGATCCGCCTTTTGATCTCACGCTCCATTCTTCCCTCACTTGTGAACAAGACCCTGAGATACTTGAACTCCTCCACTTGAGGCAGGATCTCGCTACCAACCCTGAGAGGGCACTCCACCCTTTTCCGGCTGAGGACCATGGTCTCGGATTTGGAGGTGCTGATTCCCATCCCAGCCGCTTCATTTCCGTACAGCGATACTCTCTCGTCGGCAAGAGCCGAAATGTAGCGTTCGTATTTTCTCGTTCTATATTTGCTCCGCCTTCTTCTATCCATACAGTGAGCGAGATCTTCTAACAACGAGACTTTTTAAGTCTCACGAGATGTGTTTTTGACACCTCTGGTGTTGATATTATGATGAATGGTGAACAGCGAAAATTTTAACTTGCATTCAAAATAAATACATTCGTTTATTCAACAATCTGATTAACCGTTATCTGTTTTTTCAACATAAAATATTTTTTTTTAAACATTATCTTTTTAATCAACCAAAAGTTCAAAAACACTAGCAATTTTAAATATTTTACAAAAGTTTTCACGGCGCCCCTAGAAAATTCCGCGGCGCACTGGGTTGCCCGACAGTGATATAAGATATAGGAATCATTTAGCTACACAACTCAACATTTTTAATTCTTTGGTAGAATTTAGTTGTTAAAATAAAACTGAGATATGTTATAAAATTTGGAAAAACTAATTTATTAGTGTTCATTTAAAGGTGGTTTATGCTTTGAGAAAAAAGTATTGTTGTTTAAGACAATGTAACTAAATGGCATTGATTAACTCCTTCAGGGCTGATGTCGACTTTTGTCAAAAGGAGGAGTTGACGATGGTGATCGACTGTAAACTGTGACAAAACCAGCTGTTTTAGTTGGACTCTCGTTGATTAATTGGTTTGACCGAGATTTCCGGTGTTCGCGTGAGTAGCAAGGCACAAACAACGGCAAAAATGGCCCTGACATCTGGCGAGAGATCAAAGCGAATGCGTAACACAAAATACTCGGTGGATGACGTTTTGCCTGTTATCTCTGAACTGGCCTATGACTTGTCGGACTCAGATTTTGATACAAGTGATCGAAAACGAATGTGAGGTTCCAGCTTCAGCTGATTGGTCCCCAGCTAACTGTGGTACTGACAATGTTCACTAGGGAGGACTGCCATGTAATGATCAGAGGTAGAAACCAGATTGTAATGCACTGCGGCCGTGACTGCTGCTACTGCTGTCCCAACCACGCAAAGACAGCCTGGCAGCAAGCCTGCCGCACATTCTTGGCAAGCTGGCAGCCACAGCATGCAGCAACAGATGTTTTATGTTGATTTCTGTGAGAAGCCGTTGCTTTCCAGAAACTATGTTTTTTGGAAAAAATATTCAGCCCTCAAAGAGTTAATTATTTTTGAGTACTTTATAACTTATCCTGTGCCATGAGTCAAGTGACTTAAGTTAAATGATCATTCATTCTTTCAAAAATCATTTTCTTACGCTGCACATCCTCCTTACTAATTACTTCAATAAGCATTTACTGCACACTGGCAGTGAAACACCTCAGGAATCTCTTCCCTGTTACACTATGAAGGATAATTATTGTTTTATTGACAATGTGGTTCTGTTCTACTTTTCTCCTTCTAGTAATATTCTGTGAGAAATATGCTCAAATGGAAACCAAAATGTTTACAGTTCTTTATTATAAGGCCATTGTTATTTGTCTGTGTACGGCTCTGCTGTAATTATGGTAATAATCCTCTTCTTGGGTCCCAGTATGGTGGAGAGTCCGCAGGTTAAAAAGTTTATGAATCCTTGATGGAGTGTAATGTTTCTCTGTCTTTCACATAAAAAGGGTTTTGAAATTGTGTTTAAAAAAGTTTAAACTGAGTTGAAATACTTGGGATCAGCACTGCAGAGTAACGGGGATCGTGGAAGAGAAGTGAAGAAGAGAGTGCAGGCAGGGTGGAGAAGAGTGTCAGGAGTGATTGGTGACAGACGGGTATCAGCAAGAGTGAAAGGGAAGGTCTACAGGACGGTAGTGAGACCAGCTGTGTTATATGGGCTGGAGACGGTGGCACAGAGCTGGTGGTGGCAGAGTTAAAGATGTTAAGATTTGCATTGGGTGTGACGAGGATGGACAGGATTAGAAATGAGGACATTAGAGGGTCAGCTCAGGTGTGATGGTTAGGAGACAAAGTCAAAGAGGTGAGATTGCATTGGTTTGGACATGTGCAGAGGAGAGATGAGGGGTATAATGGGCTAAGGATAGAGCTGCCAGGCAAGAGAAAAACAGGAAGGCCTAAGAGAAGGTTTAGGGATGTGGTGAGAGAAGACATGCAGGTGATGGGTGTGACAGAACAAGATGACAAGGACAGAAAGATATGGAAGAAGATGATCCGCTGTGGCAACCCATCTGAAAGAAGAAGAAGAAGTTTAAAAAAGTTGAAACATGGTGTATGGTACAAATGGCTTCTTCTCTGACAGGAGCACTGGTGAAGGATCATGCCCTTCTGTGTATCTCGGTTTATTCAGTAGCCCATCACAGAGGCGTCTAAAGAGCAGTTATATGCTAATAACAAAGGGGCTGGTCCTAGAAATTTGATTCTGTTCATCTGGACAAAGTTTTTAAGTGGGAGAAATATTTTTGAGACTTATCCAAGTCTCTTCCTCAGTCTCAATTGACTGCAGGTTTCCCCAACCTTATAAACAGTACCTTTGCTTAATCACAGAGACTAGCACCATTGACAAAGGGCCAGTTGATCAGTGATATGCAAATTGTCCACTGATTAGTAGACGTGTGAACCATTCATAGAGGGTTGAGGAATGGCTGCAATCACAGCATTGTAAGATGGCGACAGATGTACCCTTAGGCCCCCTCCTCTGTTCAGAGATGGTCGTTCCTTTTTCACGTAAATGGCCTCCTTGATTCCTCTCTCAAACCAGCGCTCCTCCCTGTCCAGGATGTGCACCTCTTCATCTTTAAAGGAGTGACCACTATCCTGTAGATGTAAATAGACTGCGGAGTCCTGGCCTGACGAGGAAGCTCTTCTGTGTTGTGACATGCGCTTAGCCAGTGGCTGCTTGGTTTCCCCGATGTACAATTCACGGCACTCCTCCTGGCACTTAACTGGGGTTGGGGAAACCTGCAGTCAATTGTGACTGAGGAAGAGACTTGGATAAGTCTCGAAATATTTCTCCCACTTAAAAACTTTGTCCAGATGAACAGAATCAAATTTCTAGGATTTCCTTACCTGGATTATTGAGCATGCATCGAGACAAAGGGGCTGGTCATTAAAGAAATCAGCATCATGGCCTGGGCTTCCATCACAGCACTCCTTGATCTGATCAATCTTGGTTGTATCAGTAACATTCTTGAGTTATCTAAATGAATGTTCTGTCATGTGGAAGGTCATTTGTAGCACATGAGTTTCCAAACTAGCTGAAGTAAAACGTGGGTCGGCCACTGCTAAGCATGAAGTGAGTCCTTTGTGAATGTGACCTTTATTATTAAAGGATTCACTAAGTAACATTTCTAGATGGAACACGTGTAAAAGTGTGTGGAAAGTGCAACAAGACACCCACAGGGTTCAGCCTGGTTCCACAGAAGAGGTGAGGCATACTAAACAGCCTGTATCTGTAGCCATTGTAAAGGGCCGTGTCTGTCGTGCAGCGCCAGGACCACTGAATGCTGCTAATGAGTTGCTTATGAGTTGGATGTTGTGCTCCCCTGCACAGAGCTATAGGCCATTTCTTTCAGATACTTGCAGAAAAGACAGCTTGCTATGCACTCAGTTTTAAGTCTTATATGGTGCCTTTTATGTGCGTGTCCATTCACGACCTAAGGGAGATATAACATAGCATTGTGAATCCCAAAAAAATGCAATTCAGGGTCATGGGTGGCTGCATTACCCATATTGGGTCAATTTAGAATTTCTAATTCACCCAACGTGTACATCTTTGAGACGAGATAGAAAAACAGGTGTACTGAGAGAACCCACACAGACATGGCGGAGAACATGTAAACTTCATATAAACTGCAACTTGGCTCTGAACCTGAACCAGAGTTGCGTGAAGAAGCAGCACTAACCACTCTGCCACCATGTTGCCTGATTATTCTTCCTTTAATATAGCACGTATTGTAATGTGTATCATCCCTTGATATTTGAGGTGTACAAAGATACATATTCACGTTCACATACAGTGATCCCTCGCTGTATCACGGTTCAGCTATTGCGCCCCTGCTATATTGCGGAAAAATTCATTAAGTACATCCTACCTGTAGTGTACTTTGCAGCCAATACATAACAAAGCTTACGTTTTTCAGCAGTCGCTACGGTAGACAAAGAATTTTGCGTTCCAGTACCCAGATGATTTCTTACAAGGCCCGTTATCGCCTGAACGAGGAGACTCAACCAATCAGAGCGGGATTTTCATTTTCTTGGGCTCTGATTGGCTGCTGCTAACGTGGTGTAATCTCGCAAGAACAGCGAGTGTGGGTCCCCGACGCATCTCAGTTCTCTACGTATCGCGTACCTTGCTTGTGGTCCGATTGTTGTGAGCAAACTTTTTGTGAGCTTTTCGATTTGTTTTAAGCCCTACGATGGCTCCCAAGCGTCCTGCATCTTCTAAGAAGGGAAGGAAAGCATTACGCGGACATCGCTCACCATTACGACTTGAATGAATCAACGGTACACTACATTGTTATTATTATACTAGTTGAAAAGTCAGTCTGCTGAAGCAGGCGAATGTATATTTTATGGTCTTTTATTATATGTGTGAATTTGTGAATTTCCCATTGGGATTAATAAAGTATCTATCTATCTATCTACCTATTATATAGTGCCTTTCATATCTATCTATCTATCTATCTATCTATCTATCTATCTATCTATCTATCTATCTATCTATCTATCTATCTATCTATCTATCTATCTATCTATCTATCTATCTATCTATCTATCTATCTATCTATCTATCTATCTATCTATCTATCTATATTATATGGTCCTGGTTTCTATCATGAATGATCGCCAATGACACTATTGGTGCTTGCAGATTCCGTGATGCTGCTTCTGCGAGACATTGCTGCTCTACCTCATTAAACGTTTTACATGCTTCAGCAAAAGGGTTATTGTCACTCATGAATGAACTCAGCAGGGTCATGAGGTTGGGGTTGCATTTAGAGTTGTCTTTGATTTGCATTCTTTGTGCAGACACCTCATCAAGATCAAGGATATAAAGTTGAGCAAATCAACGATGATCATCATTTTCAGGATGTAGAGCCCCAGATCTGTGATAAATCTGTCCATGAATACGAAAGCAGTAGGGCTCGTATCTGGGAGGAGGAGCAATTTTAGGACCCATTGAAGCAAAGGCTAATGCGCTGTTAAATGATCTTATGTTGTCCATGAAGTTTTTTGAGTGTTCGTGTTGTCCCGTCATGAGGCTCTTCAGTAAAGCAGATACCCGTATCAGAGGTAAACTCACTTTTCCTTTGTGGCAACAGATGTTAAACAGTTTATCTGCTGGTTGTTCAGCAGGGAAATGTTTCGCACCACAGAATGTGCACCGTAATTGTAAATTTCCACAAGAATGTTGGTCGATGTTGTCCTCAATAACATATGTTCCAGTGGCTGCATGAAGATGCTGAGGTGTAGGTAATTACGTGAGTGTTGCTCTATGATTGCGGTCATGTTGGTTTCGTCTTTCGCACCGACGGGATGCTTCCTCCTGTGTTGCATTTGGTCGTTGAGTGCGGTCTTTTTCGTTTCGTTGACGTTTGTGTTCGGAAAAGACCGCTTCATTTAGCGGTCTTTTGCGAGGCATAATCGTCTAAGGTTTAGGATAACTTGTTCACTATTGTGAGGAAATGGTGTACTTTACCTGGAATGTGTGGCACTAAACTCTTGACATGTGTACAGGTATTCCAGAGGGCCATTAGAATACGATACAATTCCGTAGTCCAATGTTAACCAAAATTAACCAAACGTTCTCAACAATGTTAACATTATTTTCTAATAATTGCGTGTTCTCCCCGTGTCTGTGTGGGTTTCCTCCCACAGTCCAAAGACATGCAGGTTGGGTGTATTGGCGATCCTAAATTGACCCTAGTGTGAGCTTGGTGTGTGTGTGCCCTGCGGTGGGCGGGCGCCCTGCCTGGGGTTTGTTTCCTGCCTTGCGCCCTGTGCTGGCTAGGATTGGCTCCAGCAGACCCCCGTGACCCTGTAGTTAGGGTATAGTGGGTTGGATAATGGATGGATGGATAAAGCATATCAAAGTAACTAACCAATCTCTAATTAAATATATGGAGTGTCTTAAATCTCAAACCTCTTTTGGTATACAATACAGTACAGAGATATTGTACATAATTATGAAATAAGACCACAAGTTTATATAACGCAATAAGTCTTCTATTCTTTTTTTCTTATATACAGTGTAGAAGAAATCAACATATTAATTAAAGATAGATACTTATCCTCTACTAGAACATCCATCCATCCATTTTCCAACCTGCAGTGGTTATTTTTTATATGGTTATTTTTATATATTTTAAGTCCTTATAAACTCTTCCACATGGTTTATAAATATTCCCCGTACAGTTATACAGCATAAACCCTTTATATTCTCTTAGTTATTAGCTAAGATTTGTTGAAATTATGTATGTAAACACAGTTTATATACTGCTCACAAACATACGTATCGTATATCATTGAGGAGTTTTATTTAATACGTAATACAGTTTTAAACAAATTGTAATTGAGTAGGTAATATAAAAATAGGTGAAAAATCTATAACATGTAAATGCTGTACATAAAACCAGAATGTTATTTTAAAGATACTGTAGAGTAGTGATGGGAAGTTCGGATCATTTTACTGACTCGGACCTTTGAGTCTCGTTCAGCAAAATGAACGAATCTTTTTTCGAGTCATTTCGTTCATTTTAGCAAAATATAATTAAAATGTTACCTGTTACCTCCCTAACACATCTACTGCTTACACAAATGTTGATCACACTACAAACAAGACAAAACTATAATGCTATAAGAAACAGAAAATATTAATTCATTGTTTACCTGGGTCTTTAGTCTATGATTTGCTACTACTGAGCCGGTAAGTGGTCACGTGACAAAAGAACGAACGACTCGAGGAATGAACTAATCAATTCTCTTTCCGGCTCAGACTGCATAGGTTAAGCTTATGGGGCTGTCACGTGATGAACGAACGACTCAAACCCGAAGACTCGAGAGATGAACTAATCAATTCTCTTTCCGGCTCAGACTGAGTTGGTTAAGCTTATGGGGCTGTCATGTGATGAACGAACGACTCGAAAAACCCGAAGACTCGAAAAAACTATAGAAAGTTGCGCAAATGCGCATGCATGACTGAACGAATCACTCCCCGAGACTACTCGTTCATCCCGAGTCACATTAAAGATTCGTTCAAAATGAACGAATCGTTCAAGAACGACCCATCACTGCTGTACAGCATCTCCCATATCACATTTGTTACAGCCATTACAATAGACAGGCCACCAGCAATAAATACCAACAATGCAAGGAAAAAATTGTATAAAATGTGTGCACAGTTACAATAGACGCACATACATGTACTAAGTACGTCGAAAAATTGTTTTGGGTACTCACCAACTTGTCAGATAACGATGACATTTACTGCACTGTCACAGCTGTTCTAAAGGAGCCTCTTCGGGCGACTGTGTAGCACCGCCGTCGTCTTCTTCCACTGAAGGCGTACTAGGCAGTGTTTTGCGTGTAAGGAACATCATGATGGGCAGTTGCTGGCGCTGCTTTTTCATTTGTGTAAAGAGGTTCCTATACACTTCCATGGCGCCATCAAGAGCATTTTTAAATTGCAAAGAACGAATCATTTGCGGGTCCCATTCTTCAACTGATGTCTGGAGATCTTTTCTCATTCGTAGAATGGTCGCGAGACGCTCGAGAGTTAGCACAGCACCCAGGAGCTTAACCGCGTGCTCTGACTGGGTAGCTTCTCAGCCATCCGCCAATAGCGTCCCTTGTTTGAATTCAAATGGGCAAATCAACTGAGGAAGCACACGTACTGTAGACCGCAGACATCCGCGAAGCAGTGAAAAATCCATGATATATATTCACATATGCTTACATTTAAAATCCGCGATGGAGTGAAGCCGCGAAAGACGAAGCGCAATATAGCGAGGGATCACTGTAGATAACTTTTCCATTCTTTTTTTCTTATGTTAGAACATTAGAACAATCGAGACTAGACCAGGCCATTCAGCCCAACAAAGCTCGCCAGTCCTATCCAACTTATTTCTTCCAAACAAACATCAAGTTGAGTTTTGAAAGTGTATACGCATTGTCACAAAAATGACACAAATTCATCGAGAAGGTTTGGGGCAGCCACCTGTATAATTGGTTTCCTGGCTGCCAAGTTTCAAATAAATGACAGCACTGATGGGCACAAAATGGGAGACCAAAACAGAACTGAGGGAATAGGGGAGAGGTGGAGGCTTTTAAAAGTCAGGGTTAAGAAGTGATGTCAAAGGGGGGCCGGGATTGGAAAGGTCTTCAGCCATAGGCTCGAGCCCGGACGTGACATCAAGGGGGCCGGAGCCGACAAGGCCTTCCTCTATAGGGCTGGACCCGGAAGTGATGTCAACAGGGCCAGGCGGAACTTCCTGTGAATGGTCTGCAGGAAAGCAAGGAAAACAGTCAGTGCACTCTGTCACATCCCGGTCAGATTCGGAATTGCCCTCACTCATGCCCTTTAGCTGCCTCCCATGTGCACGTGTGAGACAATATATACAGTGTGGAAGATATCAACATATTAATTAAAGATGGATACTTATCCTCTACTAGGATAAGTTTGATAAAACCTCTTTAAGTCAGAAACCAGGCAGGAGGAAACTTGTCCATTGCGTCTTTAATTATCTCTTCAGCAAAAGCCGACGAGGGAGCATTCATCACAGAAGTCTGGTACAGAATGGGCAAAAAAGTAAGGGCAGAGGTCAGTGCTAAATAATGATTGGTTTGACTCTGATTGGTTTGTTAGTTTATACCCAAATAACTTTTTGAAATAAAATTCTATTCTATTACACTCTTGTTCTTGTTATATCTTTTAGGTTTACCTAAAAGACCACAGGTACAGCGTATTTTCCTTAACTAATTTTGATAAGAATGTCTTACTAGTTTACAGTGTCTGTGTAGGAGTACGTCTCATTGTTGGTTGTGCTTTGACATGTTGAAGGTCACTTTTTCCCCCATTTAGTTATACCTAGTTTATTACATACCGTGTTTCCCCGAAAATAAGACCAGGTCTTATATTAATTTTTACTCCAAAAGATGCACTAGGGCTTATTTTCAGGGGATGTCATATTTATTGATGTACAACAATATACAATTATCCAAATACAGTCCTGTCATCTTCTTCTGGAATATCGTCATAACTCCCCACATTCAAACCTTGAATTCCAGCCTGAATTTCTTGCTACTCCAGCCACTTTTAGGATCTTACGGGATCAATGTGCGTGACTCGAGGTTAGATGAATGGTTCGATGTGGTGAAGCAAAATGCCGGCATACAGATGCATTCGTGGTGCTTTTATATTCAAGCGTCGCGTATTCCAGATCGTAATGACACGATACATTTTAAAAGTCTCACATACCGTCTTCTGTGCCGTCTTTTTTTTTACCTTCACAATGGCATCAGAATGTACGGTGGCATTTGAGCCACAGAGAAAAAAAAATGAAGGATACGGTGAAATTGTCTGTTTTGTGATTGAAGTGGAAATTTCGGCTTTAACCTCGTAGTTTATGTTATCATTAAAGCAGACTGTCGTCAATGTCATCTTAAAACCGACCCAGTTGTTAAACAATAAGTGCTTCTGGGGCTTCCTCCTGAGCTGACAGCAGCAATCGCCACACAGAACACGTTACATTTCGGATATTCCAGCTGTCTGCACATTTAGAATCCTTAGATTTATACTTGAGATCACTTTCAGGATGAAATGCTATATATGAAAAGTTATATATGTTGCATTTTACATCCATCCATCCATTTTCCAACCCGCTGAATCCGAACACAGGGTCACGGGGGTCTGCTGGAGCCAATCCCAGTCAACACAGGGCACAAGGCAGGAACCAATCCCGGGCAGGGTGTCAACCGACTGCAGTGCATTTTACAGATAAATCATTAACTTTGTTTAAATAATGAATACTGTTAAAAGTTACACATATGGGGGTGGCGCTGCTGTCTCACAGGGAGTCACGTCCTTACGGAGTTTGCATGTTTTTCCTGGTGGGTTTCCATAGTGTGCTCTGTTTCCCATCCAAAGACATGAAGGTTTGGGGATTTGGTGACGCTAAAATGACACCAGTGTGTATGTGTGTGCTTGTGCTCACCTTGCGATGAGCTGATGCCTCGTCCAGGGATTTGTTTCTGTCTTGTGCCCGATGCTTTTTAGGAATGGGCACATCCCTGGATTGATGGATGTAATCATTAAACATACATTTCAGAGATATTGTGGCAAGGTGTCCTCGGAATTTAATGGATGTTTCAATGCGTGAAGTATAAACCCGGCCTTAGGCGCCTTACTTTTCAGCAGGTGATCTCGACTAGGGCTTATTTTTGGGGTGGGGCTTATATTACAGAGCAGCCTGAAAATCGTGCTGGGGCTTATTTTCAGAGTCGGTCTTATTTTTGGGGAAACACAGTATTTATACATTTAGAGCACTGACAGTTTTCTGCCACCCAGTTTTCGAGTAATACTTATTTGCATATACAGGTGCTGGTCATAAAATTAGAATATCATGACAAAGTTGATTTATTTCAGTAATTCCATTCAAAAAGTGAAACTTGTATATCAGATTCATTCATTACACACAGACTGATGTATTTCAAATGTTTATTTCTTTTAATGTTGATGATTATAACTGACAACTAATGAAAGTCCCAAATTCAGTATCTCAGAAAATTAGAATATCAATTAAGACCAATGCAAAAAAAGGATTTTTAGAAATGTTGGCCAACTGAAAGGTATGAACATGAAAAGTATGAGCAGGTACAGCACTCAATATTTAGTTGGGGCTCCTTTGGCCTGGATTACTGCAGCAATGCCGCGTGGCATGGAGTCGATCAGTCTGTGGCACTGCTCAGGTGTTATGAGAGCCCATGTTGCTCTGATAGTGGCCTTCAGCTCTTCTGAATTGTTGGGTCTGGCGTATTGCATCTTCCTCTTCACAATACCCCATAGATTTTCTATGGGGTTAAGGTCAGGCGAGTTTGCTGGCCAATCAAGAACAGGGATACCATGGTCCTTAAACCAGGTACTGGTAGCTTTGGCACTGTGTGCAGGTACCAGGTCCTGTTGGAAAATGAAATCTGCATCTCCATAAAGTTCGTCAGCAGCAGGAAGCATGAAGTGCTCTAAAACTTCCTGGTAGACGGCTGTGTTGACCTTGGACCTCAGAAAACACAATGGACCAACACCAGCAGATGACATGGCACCCCAAACCATCACTGACTGTGGAAACTTTACACTGGACCTCACGCAACGTGGATTCTGTGCCTCTCCTCTCTTCCTCCAGACTCTCGGACCTTGATTTCCAAAGGAAATGCAAAATTTACTTTCATCAGAGAACATAACTTTGGACCACTCAGCAGCAGTCCAAAGGCGAGATGCTTCTGACGCCGTCTCTTGTTCAAGAGTGGCTTGACACAAGGAATGCGACAGCTGAAACCCATGTCTTGCATACGTCTGTGTGTGGTGGTTCTTGAAGCACTGACTCCAGCTGCAGTCCACTCTTTGTGAATCTCCCCCACATTTCTGAATGGGTTTTGTTTCACAATCCTCTCCAGGGTGCGGTTATCCCTATTGCTTGTCCACTTTTTTCTACCACATCTTGTCCTTCCCTTCGCCTCTCTATTAATGTGCTTGGACACAGAGCTCTGTGAACAGCCAGCCTCTTTAGCAATGACCTTTTGTGTCTTGTCCTCCTTGTACGAGGTGTCAATGGTCGTCTTTTGGACAACTGTCAAGTCAGCAGTCTTCCCCATGATTGTGTAGCCTACAGAACTCGACTGAGAGGCCATTTAAAGGCTTTTGAGTTAATTAGCTGATTAGAGTGTGGCACCAGGTGTCTTCAATATTGAACCTTTTCACAATATTCTAATTTTCCGAGATACTGAATTTGGGACTTTCATTAGTTGTCAGTTATAATCATCAACATTAAAAGAAATAAACATTTGAAATACATCAGTCTGTGTGTAATGAATGAATCTAATATACAAGTTTCACTTTTTGAATGGAATTACTGAAATAAATTAACTTTGTCATGATATTCTAATTTGATGACCAGCACCTGTAGTGCCTTTCATGCTGATACCTTGGTCTGGATGTGAATATTTTGCTTTTATGGTTGCTTTTTGAACAAATATTACTGCGTCTTCTGTGGAAATTCTTTTAGGAGCTTTGTAAAGCAGCTTGTGTTCTGCTACTGCTGAAGGCCGGACACTTGTTCTGGTGGTCCTCTCTGTGTCTGTGTGGCCCCCGATGAGGGTGGGGCCGTGTTTACATCCAAGTACGGGTGTGGCTTCTGTTTACATTTCACAGTTGGTGTCAGCACTGAAGAGATTAATGAAGAAAACAGAAACTGTACGGTTTGAAAGAAGCTTCATTTTGGCATCCACATTTTTGCATGTGAAACAATTTACATTATGCAGTTATTTCTCATCATTCCAGGCTTTTGCTTATATTCATCTTTTTAAACAAATCAGAATGGCGCACAGCTCAGCTCTTTTGTTTCACTTGATCAAGATGAAAGTTTACTGAATCCCTGGACTGATCTGTAAGCTCGTTTTGTTTTGATCAGAAGTCCATGATTCATTTCTATATTTTTAAAGTTGCCTTTGACTCATATTGCCGGCTAGATGTTAACACTTGCTTCAGCGAAGCCGTGGCTTTCTAACAGGTCCTCTTATTCCCTAATTGAGAAATCTCTGGAGAGGATGAAGTGCTCAGAGTATAAAAACACTAAAGATAAAATCCAAGTCTGTGCTAAAATTCACTACTAAATGAGTCACACGATATTTTTATTGTGTATTTCATAGTGTAAAGACATGCAAAATATGTTGCTCCATTAATCAGACTATAAATACTATCCTCTTTAATAAAATCCCTGTGTGCGTCCAGGTGTCCGTGTGTGTGTGTCTTCTGGTGAAGTGCGCATGCGCGGGGCACAGTGCGATATTACTGTCAGAGAAAGTTACAGGCGTTTTACGGAAATACAAACCAGTATTACTGCGAGAGGAAATTAAAGGTACACAATACAGTGACGCATATTACAGCCACATACAAGCCAGTATTACTGTCAGAGGAGATTAAAGGCATATTACCGACGCGCACGCCTGTATTACCGCCAGAGAAAATTAAAGGTATATTACGGATGTACAAGCCAGCGGACATACAAGACGGTATTACTGTCACAGAAAATTAAAGACACACAATACACGGCGGCAGCCCACGAAGAACGATCAGCTCAGCAAGTAAACATCAAGAAAAGAAAGGCAGAAAGAAAGAAAAATACGACCAACAAACAGAATGAGGGCAAAGTCATTTAATATAGACTGTTCCTACTAATGTTTATGCACTACTGTTCTAGCGCCTGTTATTGTAACGGGCTTAATGACTAGTATATATAATTCAGGTGTGACCTGACAAATGCGCGACGACAAAACCGCGAACTGATTTTCGACAAATGCGCGCCGACAAAATCTCGAAAATCAAAATCGTGAAAATCAAAATCGTGAAAATCAAAATCTCTGTATCAACAAGCTGTGGAAAGCCTATTGACTGTGCTGACCCACTAATATGTAGCCAGGTATCATGTAATATATAGCAAAATGTTTTATGTCTCATATCTCATAATATTGACATCTAAATTAAGTTTTACAAACCATATTTAAGTAGAACTTTTTATGCATTTATACTACTACTTTTTTTTTTCAGAATTCACTGTCTTTAATCTTCTTTATTTATTTATCTGGTTTGTACAATGCTATATACGGTATACGCTGCCACACTTCTTTATTATATTCTGTAAGTGCCTTGAGCATGGCAAAGGCACTATATAAATAAAATTTATTATTATTATTATTACTAATTATCGCGCATTTGTCGGCACACAGTTGTCATCGCGATTTTGTCTATCGCACATTTGTCCGTGAACCTAATTCATGTGTTATAGTAAACTTGGACAACACAAAAGGTGTCTGCTCAGTTCCACCTGAAGCCCAACGTGAACATAAAAAAGTCTCCTTTACCTGCCAGCGGTCCACTTTTAAAACAAATACAAATACAGGGGAATATATCTGAAAACACTTTAGTTTAAGTACTGCAAAAAGATATCTTTTACTCATTTATTGTTATGCAACAAGACCTTAGCAAAGGCGTCTTTTGGTCTTCATAACATTTATTAAACATCAGTAGGCAGGTAATTCATCTCTGTGCAGTGTGGCATGTTGACGTGATTTCAAAATGACTCGTTTAATACAGGGCTGTGGAGTCGGAGTCGGAATCAAGGAGTCGGGGTCGGCAAAAATCTTAATAAATTTAAATTGTAATGAAAAAATAATACAGCAAGTTCAATTGTCCCATTTCACAAACAATAATCCTAATTAAGTACTTCTCTGATGTAAGAATAAAGCCCAGTGAATAGTTGTGTTCCTACTAGTGTGAAGTTTTTGTCCTATTTCTAATCTACGTTCCATTTCCAAAATTCTTCAAAAAACAGTCATTCTCATTTATCTCAAAATAATCTGTATGAACAGTTCCCCTCCACAGTACAGAAACGGCACTTATAAAAATGACTAATGACCTCCTTACGGCAGCTGATTCTGGTTTAATTCCTATTCTCATCCTTCTTGATCGGAGTGCAGCCTTTGACACTATTTGTCACACGACTCTTCTCAATAGATGATCTTCGATTGGCATTACTCACACTCCACTAGATTGGTTCAGATCCTATCTGTTAGGCCGCACTCAGTTCATTCAGCTTAAAACTTTCACATCCCAACCCACCGCTGTTACTTCAGGTGGGCTCTGTCCTGGGGCCCCTCCTCTTCATTATTGACCTCCTTCCTCTTTTGTAAATATAACATTAGCTTCCACTGTTATGCTGATGACCCCCAGCTCTCTCTCACTAGCAAACCTACTGATTCCTTTCCACCCTCCTCGCTTACTGATTGCATAGCAGAAATCAAATCCTGGTTTTCTTCAAATTTTCTTAAATTAAATAACAAGTGACAAAACTGAGGTTCTCCTCATTGGTACAAAATCAACATTATCCAAAACAGATCACTTTTCATTTGTTATTGATAATTCCTCTGTCTCCTCTTTCCCACAGGTGCCATCCTTGACAGTACTTTATCCTTTCAGTCCCACATCAATAACATCTCCCGGTCTCCATATTTCCACTTGCGTCACATTAATCGTATTTGCTCGTCCCTGACTCCCCACACCACTGCTATCCTTGTTCACAGCCTTGTCACTTCTCGTCTCGATTACTGCAGTTCCCTTTTCTTTGGTCTTTCTCGCAAATCTCTTTATAAGCGTCAACTGGTCCAGAACTCAGCTGCCCGCATCATTACTAGAACCCCCTCTATTCACCATATCACTCCCATTTTGCAGCAGCTTCATTGGCTTCCAGTTCAGTTCCGCATTCAATTCAAAATTCTTCAGTTAACTTGTAAGGCTCTCCACACCCTCACCCCTCCATATCTGTCTGACCTCCTCCATGTTGCCATTCCCTCCCATACCCTTAGATCCTCTTCCTCCATCCACTTGACTGTCCCCTTCGTCCGTCTTATCACCATTCTGTTGCTCTGCTCCCCAGCTCTGGAACTCACTACTATCTGAGCTTAGAAATATTGGATCTTTCTCACTTTTCAGATCTAAACTTAAAACTCATTTGTTTAAGACCACTTTTTCTCTTTGATTATAATTGCTCTGTCCGATTTTAATTTTTGTATTTTACCTTTGTTTATAACGTGATTTATCTGTTGTTTGGTGTCCTTCAGTGTTTAGAAAGGTGCCTACAAATAAATAAAATGTATTATTATTATTATTAAGTTCAGCTGAGCTATTATACAACGTGACTTTCACACATTGTAATCTAGATTTATGGTACATTACAAAAAGGGTTTTCATTTTATTTCAGATCTAACGTGTTTAACAAGTTCATGTGAGTGTAAACGAGTGTGATGATGTAGGTGGAGGTGTGCGCTGTGGACTGAGGTGTGTTCAGGGGTTCTTGTCTTTTGTTTAAACTGGCCAATACAGTAGAGAGTCAGCTACCTAGCCAGTAGTTCTGTGGTTAAATGACGACGTGTGTGTTGCCTTCCTTCTATCAACATGGAAAATATATTAGCATTTTAGATAGATAGATAGATAGATAGAAAGGCACTATATAATAGATAGATATGAAAGGCACTATATGATAGATAGATAGGAAAGGCACTATATGATAGATAGATTGATATGAAAGGCGCTATATAATAGATAGATAGATAGATAGATAGGAAAGGCACTATATGATAGATAGATAGATAGAAAGGCACTATATAATAGATAGATATGAAAGGCACTATATGATAGATAGATAGATAGATAGATAGATAGATAGATAGGAAAGGCACTATATAATACATAGATTGATATGAAAGGCACTATATAATTCATAGATAGATTGATATGAAAGGCGCTATATAATAGATAGATAGATAGATAGGAAAGGCACTATATGATAGATAGATAGATAGGAAAGGCACTATATAATAGATAGATATGAAAGACACTATATAATAGATAGATAGATAGGAAAGGCACTATATAATAGATAGATATGAAAGGCACTATATAATAGATAGATAGATAGATAGGAAAGGCACTATATGATAGATATGAAAGGCACTATATAATAGATAGATAGATAGGAAAGGCACTATATGATAGATAGATAGCTAGATAGATAGATATGAAAGGCACTATATATTAGATAGATAGATATGAAAGGCACTATATAATACATAGAAAGATTGATATGAAAGGCGCTATATAATAGATAGATAGATAGGAAAGGCACTATATGATAGATAGATAGATAGATATGAAAGGCACTATATATTAGATAGATAGATATGAAAGGCACTATATAATACATAGATTGATATGAAAGGCGCTATATAATAGATAGATAGTTAGGAAAGGCACTATATGATAGATAGATAGGAAAGGCACTATATGATAGATAGATAGATAGGAAAGGCACTATATGATAGATAGATAGGAAAGGCACTATATAATAGTTAGATATGAAAGGCACTATATAATAGATAGATAGATAGGAAAGGCACTATATGATTGATAGATAGATAGATAGATAGTGTTTGTTAAGTTCTTGTTACACAAGAGTACACGAGTAATCAGTGTGTTTTTGCAGTACCTAAACTAAAGGGTTACCAGATACCCTAAATATGTGAAGAACTCTGCTAAATGTAAAATAATAATAAAATACTTTACAGTCACGTCATGCTGAGCTATTCAGTTTAGGCCTCCCTATCCTCATGCAACTTCTACTTGCTGTTCCTGTTGAATTTCTTGACACTCCTAGGACATTTAAGAGATGTAATCCTCTTAGTTCAGCTCTCAATAAATCTCCATGAGAGGTGCCCAGGGTATCCGAACTAAATGACCAAACCACCTCTACTGACCTCTCTTGATCCAAACATTTACTCTGAGGTCAGTCAGTCATTATCCTACCCGCCATATTCTAAGACAGGGTCACAGGGATTTGCTGGAGCCAATCCCAGGCAGCACAGGGCACAAGGCAGGAACAAACCTCGGGCAGGGTGCCAGCCCACTGCAGGGCACACACACACACACACACACAGCACACACTAGGGACAATTTAGTGCAATGCACCTAACCTGCATGTCTTTGGACTGTGGGAGGAAACCCACACAGACACGGAGAGAACATGCAAAAACCACGCAGGGAGGACCCGGGAAGTGAACCCAGGTCTCCTTACTGCGAGGCAGCAGCACTACCCACTGTGCCACCGTGCTGCCCTGCTTGACAATATCTGTTCATTAATTAACTTTGAACTGTGGCCAGTTGACAACAGAGGAGAGGAACACCAAAAGTTCAGTCAGCAGAATCAATGGAGAAATAAACATTTGAAACTTGACCCCAAAGTACATGACCTCCTCCACCTGAGGCAGCTGCTCACTGCTTAAATGAAGAGAACAACCCAGTCATTTGGGACAGAGACCCTGGCCTAGGATTTAGAGGTGCTAAATCCCATCATAGCCCTATCACCCTCAGGCTGTGAACTGCTCCACTGTGCAGCAGAGATCACAGTCTGACGAGACCAAGATGGCAACATCATCTGAAAAGAGCAAAGATGCAGCCTTTAGCTTCCCACAACTAGACACGCTTACTTCTCGGTTGTGCCTTCATATTTGGTCTGTGAATATCTTAAACAGGAGAAGAGACCAAACGTGGTCTTAGTGAACTCGTTGGCCCAAATTGAATGGACTTGACTTAATATAAAGTATGCCAACAAAACTCTACTGCCCTGCAACTGCAAACTTTTGTAGAACCTTCCATTAGATACAACTGAGTTCACAGCAGACATGTAGAAAAGATTGCAAGCAACCATAGGGCATAAAGCAGAAACAATCTCACGGACGGGGTGCCAGTCCATCACAGCCCCTTTAATGTGACACCCATAATTCCTGACTGGTGCAGCCAGTCGGTTTTAGAAGTCACAGAATTAGTTCAATGGAGATCTCCTCTCTGGGTTTTCAGTTGATTGTGGTCTAAATGCACCTGAATGTGGTGGGGCCAACTTGTGGTAAGTTAGTTAGATGGACTAACCTACACAATGAAGATAAGATAATGCTCCAAGGAAGCCCGGTTAAATCAGTCATTAAGAAATAGTAAGAATATGGAGAGGTGTAAATCTGCCTAGAGCAGTCTGTCCTCAAAAATTGAGTGATTGTGCAAGGAGAAGATGAATGAGGGAGGCCACCAAGAGAACTCTGAAGGTGTGACAAGCTATAGTAGATAAGACAAGAGATACTGTACAAACAACAGCTGCAAACAGCCAATTAACACTAGGATTTACACAGCCTACGAATGTAGAGAAAAGCCAAGCAAAATGACTCCTTTTATTGGCTAACTAAAAAGATTACATCTTGCCTGAAGAAGGGGCCTGAGTTGCCTCGAAAGCTTGCATATTGTAATCTTTTTAGTTAGCCAATAAAAGGTGTCATTTTGCTTGGCTTTTCTCTACATTCATAATGGCTAACACGGTACAACACCCTAGTACTACAGCCTACGAAAAAACTCATAAAACCGGCCCACCTTAAATCCATTCACACCTCTCTGTCAGCGTCTTTTGTCTTGTAAATGTGTCGAAAAGCACAAGCAGCAAGCAGCCTGCTATACTGTACCTCCCACCGCCGCAGAAAGGGCAAGAAGTTCTCCCAGTTCCAGCCTTGATTATCTGGGAGTGAGCTATCTAGCGTTGTATAGGGTAAAATGTGTTCTGTGCCTACAACAATCTATGCAAACGCATCGTTAAAACAGAAACGTTTCTCATGTTTTAGCAATAAATGACAAAATGTCGACATGAACTGTATTATGTGTGAAGGTAAATAAACACTTCCACAAAAGGTGCAAGGGCAATACGACAGCTTCTGTGGTGCAGTGAGTGGTAAGAACTGCTAACTTGTAATGAAAAGGCTGCAGCTTCGATCCTGGTTGCCTTGCAAATTTGCCATTTTGAGTAGGGATGGGAATCGAAAACCGGTTCTTGTTGAGAACCGGTTCCCACTGTTTCAATTCCTTGGAATTGTTTGCCATTTTTGAAAACGATTCCCCTATCGATTCCAGTCGCCTCGAATGACGTCACCGCGTTTCGTAGCGTCATTTACCCAGCAGGAAACATGGCGCCTAAGCGGCACAAATGCTCAAATGTTTGGTTATACTTTACGAGAAAGGATGACAACAGGGCAACTTGCAATACTTGCAAAGTAGATATTTCATCAAAGGGAGGAAACACTACGAATATGCAAAAGCATTTGCACACAAAACACGCGATAACCTTAAATGAATGTCGTGTTTTTGATCCGCTCCGGACTAGTGAATCTCAACCCAGCAGCAGCGGTGACGTTTGCAGGTCCTCTCCCGTTAATACGGCAGGTAACTAATCAACTAACATTGCATATTATGTTAGCGCGATTTGCCTTATTGCAAAACCTGCTATTACTGTGCATTGCATTTAGATGACCATGACGAGAGAGACAGAGTCTGGCTGGCTTAGATGCTGGCAGTTCTCGCTGCAGTCTACCGGTAGCTTCTCCTTTCACAGAGGCGGGGAAAAGTAAAATGACACAGGCCAGGATAGACGAATGTCACCGAGCAGTGACTAAGTTTGTGGTAAAAGGCTTGCACCCATTTGCCACAGTAGATGCCCCCGATTTTCGGTAAGTGAATGTGTTTAATTGTAGGCTAAGTCAGGGAATGTCAAATTTGCGTGTTCTCCTCTTACCGGATGTTTCATCCGTTTCCATTTCTGAGCTGAAACGTGTTGAAGGCAGCCGTCACTGCAGCTGGATGGGCAAGTTTTAGTCAAGATCATTACCTCACAGTAACGCTGCATTATGTCAGGAATGGCCAGGCTCAAGAAAAAGTCCTCAAAACCAAACCAGTGTACCAGGCACAGACAGGGACAGCTGTAGCAGAGGAGACTGATGAGATCTTGGAGGAGTATGGTATCAAAGACAAGGTTGTGGCAGCCACTGTTGATAATGCGGCCAACATGGATGTAGCTGTCAAAATAGTTGATGGTTGCAGAATTGCACAGTGCACAGTTCCATTGGACTTGAGTTGATTGTATTTGTTGCTGGCTGATGTAGTTTTATTTTTGAGTGCTCAGCTCATATATACTTTTAAAAAGGAGAGTGTAAATGTTACTGGACATTTTTCTGTAATTGCCACAGAATAATTTGTTATACTTTGTTATTGCTACAGAAGAATATTTATTTTATTATTATTTTACATTTACACATATTTTTTTCTGGGGACCCCATGGCACCCCATCGAGGAGCTGTAGGCTGTGGATCTCTTAAGATCTCACTGTTGGGTTTGTAAGGTCATGCTACTCCTAAATTTCTATCTTGTTCAAAGATAAGATATAAAACAAAGTTCTAAGTTAAATCGACCTGTGTGTTCTCCATTTTTAAAAATAAGAATCGATAGGAGAATCGATAAAGAATCGAATTGTTAAACAGAATCGAAAATGGAATCGGAATTGTGAAAATCTTATCAATTCCCATCCCTAATTTTGAGTAGTGAGCTGCTCTTATTGTTAATATTATATAATAAAAACATACATTTGATTTGCGTCTGTAACAGCCGGTGTAAATTTACAGTACTTGTAAAAGTTAGTGGATTGTTGTAGGCACAGAACACACATGAAATGCATATGTTCCAAATAACGATCCATTATTTCCCCTCTGAAACTCCACCACTTCACTCCCAGATAAACAAGTCTTGAGCTGGGAGAACTTTGTGCCCTTTCTGCTGCGGTGGGGTTGATAGTAGGGAATCCATTCCCGGTCTCCCGATTACTGGAAGCCCAGGATTCCCAGACATTTTTCATTCCTGGGAATGAAACTGCTGTAATTCCCAGGAAAACGGGAACGGCCAAGCTCGCATATATAGCGTGTAAAAGTGTAAAAATCGATTAAGAAATAACAGAGTTATAGCTGAAAATAATTAAGTGGCACGATTTTTTGGCCCACGGTGTAGTGTGTTGCTCATTAATTCCGTCACAACAGACCAGCAGTAGTCCATCTCCCAGCTCCCACTAAGACTGAGCACAGTGGACTGGGAGGTGTCTGCACTCTGCAGCTCACGAATGCCGTGACGGGGCAGAGTTCATTGACGTCTGTGCTGTTGACAGCTTTGAACAGCAACTTGAAATTGCAATGCGTCAGTCAGTCTGTTGCATCCACATTATCTGTGCCAAGAAACTTGCCATCACAGAATGAGGACCAGAAGCTGGATGCATCAGTAAAAGCTGAAATGGCGGTGTTTCAGAGCAACGGCAAGTGCGGGCGTTGTTTAGAACAAGTGTATCAGTGTCTGATGACTGTGCTGCCTACTTCAGTGGAGACAGAGCGTGCTTTCTCAGCGGCTGGTGTACTCTGCATGAAGGTGCGCTCTCGCCTGGACGACCACACGCTGGACATGTTGTGCTTTCTACGCTCTTATTACCGCAACTAACTAGACACATGTACTTATATGACAGCATGAACTGCTTGTAGTTAAGGTTAGTCTTTTATTGGTGTAGTTTTATTAAAAATAAGTGTCGGCCGTTCTAAAACCATTCAACAACAACATTTATTTCTATAGCACATTTTCATACAAAAAGTAGCTCAAAGTGCTTTACATAATGAAGAAAAGAAAAATAAAAGACAAAATACAAAATTAAAATAAGACAACATTAGTTAACATAGAAAAGGAGTAAGGTCCGATGGCCAGGGTGGACAGAAAAAACAAAAAAAAACTCCAGAAAGCTGGAGAAAAAAAAAAAATCTGCAGGGGTTCCAGGCCACGAGACCACCCAGTCCCTTCTGGGCATTCTACCTAACATAAATGAAATAGTCCTCTTTGTAGTTAGGGTTCTCACGGAGTCACTTGATGCTGATGGTCATACAGACTTCTGGCTTTTAATCCATCCATCATTTTTGGAACATCATGGTACTTAGAGTAGATGGTGGTGGTCCAAAAGGACACCGGAAAAGGAAACAGAAGAGAGAGTAGGGGTTAGTTCACATGTGAGATGCCTGTGCACTGTGTCATCCCTGGGAGCCCGGGATTCCAGGGAATGACATGCAGGATTCCCGAATTCCCGGGAATGGATAAGATAAGAACTTTATTTATCCCGAGGGAAATTCTTTTGTCATATACATGCTCAGTGCAACAAGAGGAATAAAGATAAGGTAGTAAAGAGTTTAAAAAGAACAGTAGTAATAGTGCAAACAGAATAACAACTCTAAACAAAGTAACAAATAACTATAACTAATAGTCCGGTAATGGATTCCCTAGTTGATAAGTATAGCAGGCTGCTTGCGTTCAACGCATTTACAAGACAAAAGACGCCGACAGAGAGGTGTGAAGGGATTTAAGGTGTGCCGGTTTTACAAGTTTTTTCGTAGGCTTTGGTAACTCTAGTGTTAACCAGTTGCAGCTTTATGGTAAAGTAGGAAGGAGAAAAAATTCACAGGCCATCTCAACAGAAGGCACAAGGGAGACTCTGAAGTCAGCTGGAAGAAGGTTCAATAGCCTAATGAGGCCAGCAATGTAAACACCATGTGACCCCGCACATTATCAAAAACACAGCATCCTCGCCATGAAACATAGAGATGGCAGCATCGGGGTGTGAGGATGCTTCTCTGCAGCAGGGTTTATGAGGGTAGAAGGGAAAATGACTGCAGCAATTCCAGGTGGAAAGCCTGTATGCAAGAACCCGGCACCTTGGGAGGAGATTTGTTCTCCAGTAAGACAAATGGTCGCAAGCAGAAAGCCGAAGCTACACAGGAATAGGCTTAAAAACAAAATGTTAATTTCCTGGAGTGGCCAAGTCAGAGTCCAGATCTCAGTCCAATTTGGAATTTGTGGCTGTGCCCTCACGACCACCATGACAACTGACAGAGCTTGAGCAGTTTTTCAAACAAGAAGGGGGAAAAATATTGTAAGGCAGGGGTCTCCAACCTTTTTTCCCCCTGAGAGCTCCTTTTACAAAATGAAAATGGCCGAGAGCTCCTCGTGTCTTCTAACGTTTATTCTCATAGCTTATTTCAACCCAAACAAACTGAATAAGCTTGTTTTGCATGAACATTTAGAAAATGTTGGTGTCCACAACTCACATTTTGCATTAAAACACCACAAAAAATGTTTAGTTCACCTGCCGAGTGCATTTTGTACGTTTGTATTCATTTTCTAATGTATCTCACACTATTGAATTGAAACATGAATGCTGTCAAAACAAAACAATGCAATTCCAAATCCACAGATATGACTTCTTCCTTTGTCATTTTGTCACATGTCACTGTGTCACTTTATTCACAGGTCCAGTCACATGTGTGACGTGTTTTTTAGTTAGTCAGATGACTGGCACTGAGGTGTCTGGTGGAGTGGAGCCACTTAGGTTCCCTCTGATGGAGTCATTTAAATGTTCGTCTGTCAGTCCTGTTCTGAACTTTGACTTCATGACATTCATGTCAGACTCAACGAGGTATGGAGACCCAAACAAAGCAGACATTTTCAGAGCTGCTTGGTGAAGATTCTTAGAGTTATCTGACTCTACTAAGCTCCAGAAATGCTGAGAATACTGTTTAGACTTTAACTGCACATTATTTTGAAGGTTTACTAATATATAATAAATAAAATCCAATGTCTGTCTGTCTGTATGTCTTTAAACGAGAGAACTACTTCACGGATTTAGATCAGGTTTTTTCTATAATTTGCTTGAACATTCCGGCTGATTTTGCGACTTCTCTCATTTCGCTATGTATCACAGTTCACTTACCGTACCGATTTATTTGTGCGAATCGGAGAAACACGCAGCGGGCCAACGAGAAGGGCCTTCCTCACTCACTCGTCAGCTTCAGAGCGTGTACCTTAACTCTGCTTAGCTAGCGAACGAGAGAACAATTGAATTCAACTTTGTTTGATATTTGAAATAAAGTGTTACTTAGGTCTTGATGAGTTTGAGTCCGGATATTCTAATAATTCTTTGCATTTATATAGTGCTTTTCTCACTACTCAAAGCACTCAGCAATTGCAGGTTAAGGGCCCAACAGAGCAGAGTCCCTATTGGCATTTTTGGGATTTGAACTGGGATTGCCAGTGTAGATTTCTAGCCTCAGAGCCACCACTCTGCCTACTGTATATTCTCTTAAGTGTCTGCCATATTGAAAAGATAAGATTGCAATTGAGATTGTGGATCGTGAGTTTGTGTTAAATGGATCATGATATGATGTTTTGGAAAGATCACCCACCTCTAATTTGACTAATCAACTTTTCAGATTTATGTAGGATTTATTAACCCTTTAGCGAACTAGCGACGTGTTGGAGACCCCCTGCTGTAAGGTGTCCAGATGTGTAAAGCTGACAGCCACCTCTGTACGCAGACTTGATGTCAATTACATATTGCTTTGAAGGGGGTGAATAATTATGCCATTAATTATTTTATCTTTTTTTTTTTTTTTTTTGCTTGTAATTAATTTAGACCACTTTGCAAAGATTTGTTTTCATTTTGACTTTAAAGAGTCTGTTTCTGTTAATCATCCATCCATTTTCCAACCCGCTGAATCCAAACACAGGGTCACGTGGGTCTGCTGGAGCCAACCAGCCAACATAGGGCACAAGGCAGGAACCAATCCCGGGCAGGTTGCCAACCCACCGCAGGACACAAACAAACACACACCAAGCACAATTTAGAATCGCCAATCCACCTAACCTGCATGTCTTTGGACTGTGGGAGGAAACCCACACAGACACGGGGAGAACATGCAAACTCCACGCAGGGAGGACCCGGGAAGCGAACCCGGGTCCCCAGGTCTCCCAACTGCGAGGCAGCAGCGCTACCCACTGCGCCACCGTGCCACCTTCTGTTAATCATCCATCCATCCATTTTCCAACCCGCTGAATCCGAACACAGGGTCACGGGGATCTGCTGGAGCCAATCCCAGCCAACACAGAGCACAAGGCAGGAACCAATCCTGGGCAGGGTGCCAACCCACCGCAGGACACACACAAACACACCCACACACCAAGCACAATTTAGAATCGCCAATCCACCTAACCTGCATGTCTTTGGACTGTGGGAGGAAACCGGAGCGCCCGGAGTAAACCCATGAAGACACGGGGAGAACATGCAAACTCCACGCAGGGAGGACCCGGAAAGCAAAACCAGGTCCCCAGGTCTCCCAACTGCGAGGCAGCAGCGCTACCCACTGCGCCACTGTGCCACCTTCTGTTAATCAGTGTCAAATAAATAATAATAATAATAATTCATTACATTTATATAGCGCTTTTCTCAGTACTCAAAGCACTAAATAAATAAAAAGCACTGTGATTCAATGTTGCATAACAATAAAATGTGAAAACTTCCAAGGGAGTGAATATCTTTTTTTTAGGCACTGTAATTGTAAAATGAAAAAAGCAAAAATGGTATTTTCCCAGAATATTACAAAAGTAAGTTACAAAGGGCACGTCTACTGCTTTTTAGTGAAAATGCTACCATAGTGAGGAGTGACTGCTGAATTCTGTTTGGTACAATGGAAGTTTCAGGAAATGTCAGCATATTAGAACTACAGCGGGTCAGCAGTGCGTCCCCTAACTTGACCGTCACAGAGTTGTTTAACATCACCCACATTAACTCTTTGAGGGCTGAATATTTTTTCCAAAAAACATACATTTCTGAAAAGCAGTGGCGTCACACAGACATCAACATAAAACGTCCGTTGTTGCATGCTGTGGCTGCCAGTTTGCCAAGAATGTGCTGCCAGGCTGTCTCTGCGTGGCTGGGGCAGCAGCAGCAGTCACTGTCGCAGTACATTGCATATCTGGGTTCAACTTCTTGTCATTGTTAAGTGGCAGTCCTCCCAGGTGAACAATGCCATGGGCATGTCAGCTACTTGAACCTGATCAGCACCACGAATAGCTGGGGACCAATCAGCTGAAGCCAGAACCTCACAATCGTCTTCGGTTGCTTGTATCAAAATCTGACAGGCAAAAACGTCGTCCCCCGGAGTGTTCTACTTTACAAGTTCACTTGGATCTCTCGCCAGGCGTCAGGGCCAATTTTGCAGTTATTTGTGCCTTGCTAGTCATGGGAGTGCAGGTAATCTCGGGTCAACACCAACGAAGCTAACTTTCTTTCTAGCAACAAGACTCCCAACTAAAACAGAACGGTTGGTTTTGTCACAGTTGACAGTTGATTACTATCGTCAGCTCCTCCTTTTGACAAAAGTCGACATCTGCCCTGAAAGAGTTAAAGAAGCACAGTTTCCTATTAAAGTGACTTAACTCTGCTTGTTTCTTCTGTAGTTCCTTGGTGTTACTGCGTTGTTTTAAGCCACTGTGGTATATTTCTGGGTGTGGGTTCTAATTGTATGGATTTATGGATAAATATGAATTGCTAGGGTGGCACGGTGGCGCAGTGGGTAGCGCTGCTGCCTCGCAGTTAGGAGACCAGGGTTCCCTTCCCGGGTCCTC
The DNA here is from genome assembly GCF_900747795.2 of Erpetoichthys calabaricus. Classification (NCBI taxonomy): domain Eukaryota; kingdom Metazoa; phylum Chordata; class Cladistia; order Polypteriformes; family Polypteridae; genus Erpetoichthys; species Erpetoichthys calabaricus. Next base: position 190,754,628 of record NC_041400.2, read on the forward strand.
CCTGTGTAGAGTTTGCATGTTCTCCCCGTGTCTGCGTGGGTTTCCTCCCACAGTCCAAAGACATGCAGGTTAGGTGCACTGGCGATCCTAAATTGTGTGTGTGTGTGCCCTGTGGTGGGCTGGCACCCTTTGTTTCCTGCCTTGCGCCCTGTGTTGGCTGGGATTGGCTCCAGCAGACCCCCGTGACCCTGTAGTTAGGATATAGCGGGTTTGATAATGGATGGATGAATTGCTAAAGTGAATCAATGTGAACAATTTCATGATAATCTTTTCAAAATGAAAGCACTGAGTACAATGTTGTTAAAGGTCACTTTATGAAAGCAAGTTGTTGTCAAGTGTCAGACTCTCTTGTTAGCCGGATCTTCTGTTAGCAGGACTTTGATTACATTTTAACCAAAGTTTATAAAACTCTGCGTTATTGTTTATTTAAATAGATGTGTGTGCTTATTTATGTGAATGCTGTACGGTTATGAACATTTGTGTTGCTTCATTGGATTTGTAAATCACTCTATGCATTCTGAGCCAACCTTCAGTTTCAAAAAAACTATACAAGAAGAGACGGGATTGAATTGAACCCTGGTGCTGGCAGTTCATCAGTAGATTTTTATTCTCTTTGTGCCGCCTGCTTGTTAGTTTAAATAAAGAGGAACTGACAGCCGCTCGGCCTTGACTTGGATTTTTACGATACTCGTATTTTGTTCTCTGTGGTATGTGCCGGCTCTTCCCTGTGGTCTCTGCACACGCTCTCCCAGGCCCGTCTCTCCACTCCGTGTGCTCGGCAGTAGCGTCTGCTGTGGTGTACCGACGTACTTTTTGTGCATCTGGTAGACCGACACAAACCAAGGATGCGGTGACTACGAAGGCATTCTTGTATACAAATAACTCCTTTCTCTTGTCCTGCTGCCATCAGTTCTGCGCCTGATGTTTTTTTTTTTAAATGCTTGCTGAAATAGAAGTTTCAAAGAAGTTAGCCTCAGCTTTTCATGCTTGTCCAAACATAAATTGATCATAGCCCAGAAAGTAAAAACTAAACCCGCAAGTCAGCTGTGTTTCATTGCATCTTCAGAGACAACCTGCAATGCTGCTGCTTCAGTCAGTGGAGCTTTGTGTTACACTATATAGCAACTTTCATAATACAAGGAACATCCATCCATCATCCAACCCGCTATATCCTAACTACAGGGTCGTGGGGGTCCACTGCAGCCAATCCCAGCCAACACAGGGTGCAAGGCAGGAAACAAACCCTGGGCAGGGCGCCAGCCCACCACAGGGCACACACACACACACACAAGGGACAATTTAGAATCGCCAATACACCTAACCTGCATGTCTTTGGACTGTGGGAGGAAACTGGAGAGCCAGGAGGAAACCCACACAGACACGGGGAGAACATGCAGACTCCACGCAGGGAGAACCTGGGAAGGGAACCCACTGTGCCATCCTACAAGGAACACATTTTCTTATTAATTTTTATTTACTGTAACAAATGAGAATAGACAGCTTAAGTGATCTAAGTAGGCTTTGGTGAAACAATTAAGAAACCACACGGCCAAACGACAAGTCTTTGTGTTTTTTGGATTTCCTTCATGAATTGCATATTGCAGCTTGTGAATTTCCCATTGGGATTAATAAAGTATCTATCTATCTATCTATTATATAGTGCCTTTACTATCTATCTATCTATCTATCTATCTATCTATCTATCTATCTATCTATCTATCTATCTATCTATCTATCTATCTATCTATCTGCATAATATAGTGCCTTTATCTATCTATCTATCTATCTATCTATCTATCTATCTATCTATCTATCTATCTATCTATCTATCTATCTATCTATCTATCTGCATAATATAGTACCTTATCTATCTATCTATCTATCTATCTATCTATCTATCTATCTATCTATCTATCTATCTATCTATCTATCTATTATATAGTGCCTCTCATATCTATCTATCTATCTATCTATCTATCTATCTATCTATCTATCTATCTATCTATCTATCTATCTATCTATTATATAGTGCCTCTCATATCTATCTATCTATCTATCTATCTATCTATCTATCTATCTATCTATCTATCTATCTATCTATCTATCTATCTATCTATCTATCTATCTATCTATCTATCTATCTATCTATCTATCTATCTGCATAATATAGTGCCTTTATCTATCTATCTATCTATCTATCTATCTATCTATCTATCTATCTATCTATCTATCTATCTATCTATCTATCTATCTATCTGCATAATATAGTACCTTATCTATCTATCTATCTATCTATCTATCTATCTATCTATCTATCTATCTATCTATCTATCTATCTATCTATCTATCTATCTATCTATCTATTATATAGTGCCTCTCATATCTATCTATCTATCTATCTATCTATCTATCTATCTATCTATCTATCTATCTATCTATCTATCTATCTATTATATAGTGCCTCTCATATCTATCTATCTATCTATCTATCTATCTATCTATCTATCTATCTATCTATCTATCTATCTATCTATCTATCTATCTATCTATCTATCTATCTATCTATCTATCTATCTATCTATCTACATAATATAGTACCTTATCTATCTATCTATCTATCTATCTATCTATCTATCTATCTATCTATCTATCTATCTATCTACATAATATAGTACCTTATCTATCTATCTATCTATCTATCTATCTATCTATCTATCTATCTATCTATCTATCTATCTATCTATCTATTATATAGTGCCTCTCATATCTATCTATCTATCTATCTATCTATCTAGAGGATGGATTTTCTCCTAGGTATATGTGGCGAGTCTTTAATATTGCCTGATTACCAAGTGCCCCCTCGGTTATCGTGAGGTGTAACTTTATGATGTTTCAAAGCGTAATTTAGCACTCGTAAGGCACTGCAGTAGTTCATTTCCTCGGCTGTGTCTGCTGCGTCTTCTATCTTTAAACGTCGCTGGTAAAGAATTTCATTCAGCAAGAAAGTTTCGAACACAGGCTGTTTCTTTCAACTGCACTTTTGAGTTTTTTTTTTTTTTTTTTGGACTTTGCGCCTCTAAAGCCATTTGAAACAGCGACGACGAAAACAACGAAGAGGACACAGAGTCCAGGCTCGCCGGGATCTCGGGTCTACTTGAATGTTTGCCAGAAAACTGGAAGGCGCAGTTTGTCCTGATGTTACGTTTTGTGAAGCGGCTGTTAACCTAAATGTGATTACTCCCGTGCGATATTAATGATTTCTCTCGGTAGTAAAATTACCCAGAGTTCAGCAGGCACATCAGAATTTGATTCAGGATATTTTTTTTACTTTGTAACGGATCTAATTTTGCAACATTTTATTTATTTATTGCTTTTGAAGAAGCACAATGATGAGGCTACGTACATGCTGAACGCTAATTAGCTCATTAACGTGCCGCCTAGTGATTTGTTTATTAAAAACAAACTCGTAGTTATTGATTGAACAATTTACGTTAAAAAGAATGCTATGACATAAATAAATAAAATCAGTACTGTGGCGTAATGGTCACGGCATGGCTACCGACACTGTGTGACCCTCAGCAAGTCACTTCACCTGCCTGTGCTGGAAATTGGAAAAAGAAAGGAAATGTAATCAATTACCTCTCAAATATTGTAAGTCACCTTATATAAAGGCGTGAGTCAGACAGATAGATAGATAGATGAAAGGCACTATATAATAGATAGATAGATGAAAGGCACTATATGATAGATAGATGGATGAAAGGCACTATATAATAGATAGATGTGAAAGGCACTATATGATAGATAGATAGATAGATGTGAAAGGCACTATATAATAGATAGATAGATGAAAGGCACTATATGATAGATAGATAGATGGATGAAAGGCACTATATAATAGATAGATGTGAAAGGCACTATATGATAGATAGATAGATAGATGTGAAAGGCACTATATAATAGATTGATAGATGAAAGGCACTATATGATAGATAGATGTGAAAGGCACTATATGATAGATACATAGATGTGAAAGGCACTATATAATAGATAGATGAAAGGCACTATATGATAGATAGATAAATGGATGAAAGGCACTATATGATAGATAGATAGATAGATGAAAGGCACTATATGATAGATAGATAGATAGATAGATATTACTTAACGGTTTTGTTAGAGCACCCCATAATAAACCTGAGTGTGCATTTGTTAGTTTGGGTAGGTCAGTTAGGAAACAGTGTTTTCCGAAAACCGACACAGAGATACGGGTGGCACGGTGGTGCAGTGGTAGCACTGCTGCCTCACAGTTAGCAGACCAGGGTTCGCTTCCCGGTCCTCCCTATGTGGAGTCTGCATGTTCTCCCCGTGTCTGCGTGGGTTTCCTCCCACAGTCCAAAGACATGCAGGTTAGCTGCATTGGCGATTCCAAGTTGTCCCAAGTGTGTGTGTGTGTATGTGTGGCCTGCGGTGGGCTGGCGCCCTGCCCGGGATTTGTTCCTGCCTTGTGCCCTGTGTTGGCTGGGATTGGCTCCAGCAGACCCCCGTGACCTTGTAGTTTGGATATAGCGGGTTGGATAATGGATGGATGGATGGATGGACATGGAGATGCTCAATTAGGCTTTACATTTACGTGTATTTGCTTACCAGACACATTCACCTGAAGTGCTGCTGGAAAAATAAGAATCAGTACATTTAACGGGGGCTGCCTTGTTAGTTCCCTTGGTATTCTCTATACGCTCTGGTTTTGTTGGCTACAGTGTGAAACAAGTAGCGCCCGCATACAGAGGATTAAACTGTTAAATAAATTTAACACAAGACAAAACAGTCAGCACACGAATTAATCAAAGAAGCTTTTGTGGCGAGCTGAGTAGGAGGAGAGCCGGACAGTGTCCAACACTTTGATGTGAATTTCCCCTTGGGATTAATAAGGTATCTATCTATCTATCTATCTATCTATCTATCTATCTATCTATCTATCTATCTATCTATCTATCTATCTATCTATCTATCTATCTATCTATCTATCTATCTATCTATCTATCTATCTATCTATCTATCTATCTATGTGATCTTTCTGCCCGAAGGTCCCAGCTCCGCCTTACAATGCACTATGTCCACAGGTAGACAGTGGGAGACACAGCAGACACCCGGTTTCAGTTAGCACGGTGTATCTAATAGCATAGAAGGAAAGAAAGAAAGAAAGAAAGAAAGAAAGAAAGAAAGAAAGAAAGAAAGAACTGATGTAAATACCCCACTCCATGAACGTCCTTTTTACTTCCTTTCTTTTTTTAATATTGCGCCTCGCCAATCTCCAGCTGCAGCCGCTATTTCCCTGGTGCTCAAAAATACAGCAAAACGAAACAAGAAACAAATCAATAACACGAATGAAACGTTTTCGTTTTGATATCGTAACCCAAGGTCTGGGAGGGAAAAAGAAATGTTGGAGTGCCTTTTGTTAACTCCTGATGTGCCACACACTGGCTGTGTTTTTGATTATTATGCATTTAACTTTAGGCTTATTAACTTAATGGTTGCTCTTCAACGTTTAAAAATTGCACAAAAGCAATATACTGTGTAAGGCTTTGTTGTAGTACTCTTTGTAAATTTGTTGACTGGACGGATGTAAAGGGCGTTATATACAAACATTGATTGAATGATTTGGTATATTATTTTATGAGAGCTTATCAGGTGAATAAGGGAGAAGTCTTGAGATAAAGTAGTGATACTCACAAATCATAGTGCTGGAGATTTGTGACATGTTGCATGTTGATAAGCACATGTAAGTAAGAATTTTAAAGGCATTTTGTACATATATTTAAAAAAATAACAGTTCTTTAATGGCACTTTACTGGATTATATGGTTGACAAAGAGCCATCTGTAAAGTATTTGGTTCTTTGAGCTTTGAAAGGTCCTTAATATGTGGACAATACAGAAATCTCGAATGTGGGCAGGACACCGACAGATGAAGAAAACGTAGGTTAGCCTGTGTTATTGCATTAAGAGTCCTTGTTAAAATCAGAAACTCCCCTGGTTACTTCACAATTCGTGGTTATTTATTGATCCTGTAAGGTAGGGGTCTCCAACACGTCACTCATGAGCTACTGGTAGCTCACCACCCCTTTCCAAGGAGCTCACCAAAGGGTTAATGAATCCAACATAAATCTGAAAACTTAGTCAAATTAGAGGCGGGCGATCTTTCCAAAAAAATCCTATCACGATCCTTTTAACACAAAATCACAATCCACAATCTGAATTGCAATCTTATCTTTTCAATGTGGCAGACACTTAAGAGAATCTCCGGACTCAAACTCCTCAAGACCTAAGTAACACTTTAGTTTAAATATCAAACAAAGTTGAATTCAATTTTTCTCTCGTTCGCTAGCTAAGTGGAGTTAAGGACCACACTCCGAAGCTGGTGAGTGAATGAGGAAGGCCCCTCCCCTCGGCCCACCACATGGATCTCAGATTCACGCAAATAAATCGATACCACAAGTGAACTGTGATACATAGCGAAATGAGAGAAGTCACAAAATCAACTAGAATCCATCCATCCATCCATTTTCCAACCCGCTGAATCCGAACACAGGGTCACGGGGGTCTGCTGGAGCCAATCCCAGCCAACACAGGGCACAAGGCAGGAACCAATCCCGGGCAGGGTGCCAACCCACCGCAGGACACACACAAACACACTCACACACCAAGCAAACACTAGGGCCAATTTAGAATCACCAATCCACCTAACCTGCATGTCTTTGGACTGTGGGAGGAAACCCACGCAGACACGGGGAGAACATGCAAACTCCACGCAGGGAGGACCCGGGAAGCGAATCCGGGTCATCAACCAGAATGTTCAAGCAAATTATAGAAGAAACCCGATCTAAATCCGTGAAGTAGTTCTGTCGTGAAAAGTGGACAGACATACAGACAGAGACACATTGGATTTTATTTATTATACATTAGTAAACCTTTAAAATAATGTGCAGTTAAAGTCTCAACAGCATTTCTGGAGCTTAGCAGAGCCAGATAACTCTAAGAATCTTCACCAAGTAGCTCTGAAAATGTCTGCTTTGTTTGGGTCTCCATACCTCTGTGAGTCTGACATGAATGTCATGAAATCAAAGTTCAGAACAAGACTGACAGACGAACATTTAAACGACTCCATAGGAGTGAACCTGAGTGGCTCCACTCCACCAGACACCTCAGTGCCAGTCATCTGACTAACTAAAAAACACGTCACACATGTGACTGGACCTGTGAATAAAGTGACACAGTGACATGTGACAAAATGACAAAGGAAGAAGTCAGATCTGTGGATTTGGAATTGCAATCATGTTTTAATTCAATAGTGTGAGACACACTAGACAATGCAAACAGACGTACAAAATGCACTTGGCAGGTGAACTCAATATTTTTTGTGATGTTTTAATGCTAAATGTGAGTTACGTTTATTCTATGTTAATGAGTGTTCCCATATTTTAATTCATATTCATTTTGTCTTTTTTCTCTTTCTTCATCATGTAAAGTACTTTGAGCTACATCATGTGTATGAAAATGTGCTATCGAAATAAATGTTGTATTTGTTGTTCTGGACACCAACATTTTGTAAACGTTCAGGCAAAACAAGCGTATTCAGTTTGTTTGGTTTGAAATAAGCTATGAGAAGAAACGTTAGAAAACATGAGGAGTTCTCGTCCGTTTTCATTTGGTAAAAGGAGCTCTCAGGGGAAAAAAGGTTGGCGCCCCCTGCTGTAAGGGATCTTAGTAAAATGTTCTTTTATGTGGGTGGTTGTTTTGGGAACTAAAAATGGTTCCCCTATGGCAGGGATTCCCACACTTTTTCACCCCATTTACCCCATGAACTCTCTTCCTAAGTAAATTTACCCCCCACCCAGTTTTGTTCAGTAATTTGAGTTTATACTTCTACCATAATAAAGCAATCATCCATCCATCCATCCATTATCCAACCCGCTATATCCTAACTACAGGGTCACGGGGGTCTGCTGTCAACGAAGGGTTAATTTAAAAATACCGTTTTTAACATTTTTATTTTAGGTTCAAATAACGGTAACAATAATAATCACATGTAATTATGTTTATTTAAAAACTAGTAATGATGAGCAGATAGCAGTATACCAGAGTGATACGCATCAATCAGTGTTCACCTGTGATTTGAGATATTCTTGGCGCAGTTGTCGAATGACCAAGTCTCACGTTGTCTCTGGGAACTAATCGAGATCTTCATGACTTCAACTTTTTAAGCAAATTTACCCCTTAGTATGAAAAATGTACTCCCAGTTGGCAATCATAGCCCTATGATATCACTTTAAAGAACCACTTTGGCGCCTTCATTTTTAAGAGTATGTCATAGTACTGACCCTATAAACCAGGGGTCCCCAACTCACAGTCCTGGAGGGCCGCAGTAGCTGCAGGTTTTCATTCTCACTCTTTTCTTAATTAGTGACCTGCTTTTGCTGCTAATTAACTTCTTTTGAATTCATTTTAATTTGCTTGAACTTTCCAGTTGATTTTGTGACTTCTCTCATCGCGCTGAGTACCACAGTTTGCGTGCGGTACCGATGTATTTATGCAAATCCAACAGAGTGGCTGTGGGCCGACAGCAGGGGGGCGGGACCTTCCTCATTTACTCGCCAGCCTCTGTTCGAGTTGGTCTACGTCTCGCCACGTGTTGGAGTGCACCTTGCCTCCGCTTAGCTAGCGATACCCGTTTGTTCAACAGACGTGATCATCTAGAGATTTTTAAGGAGTAATGTTTGACGTTTTTGAGAGAGAGATCAGAGCTACGTGTGTTTTAGAGGGTAGCTGCTGATTGCCAGAGATATCACGGCCATATGCATTTTTACCCACGTGGGGAACGCTCTACCGTCAGAGCTGAACACAATCAGATACACTGCCAACGTCTATTGATTTTTACAGTTTGTCCTGTTTCATTACTATGTGGGCGAAGCCATGGGGTACAGCTAGTGTATCTATCTATCTACCTATTATAATAAAAAAATCTTGGGTCGAGACGTGATCATCTCGGAGAGACACTTTGAAGTCCCGCGAGACAGGGAAGGGAGACAAAAGGACAGCTGCTGTACAGGCTTTTAAATGGTTGTCACGCAGCATGACATGCAACTCAGTAGTAGCAGCAGCAAGACAGCAGGTGATCCATCCGCATCACCTTAGTGTGCGTTCAGCGCCCACCTTTACATTGCGAGCGGCAGAGACGCGGAGTGGCTGGTGCATGGCGCACCCCGCGGTTGGGGGAGATGGTGGGCGAACGAAGCGAGCAGGGGACTTTATAGTGTATATATATATATATATTGTGGAATATGACCCGGACACAGGCAGGCAGACACGTTTAAATCACCCCACACACATTTATTGAGGCGTACCATATTTACAAAGTCACTACTCACAAGCCCCAATACCCCACAGTCCAGGCCAACACAATGCCTTCTCTCTTTCTCTCTGTGTATCTTCAGACCTCCTCCTTCTCTCCTCCAGAAACCTTTTCCTTCTTCCACTCGACTCAAGTCCATCTCTGAAGGGAGGCGGCCCCTTTATGTAAGCACCTGGATGTGCTCCAGGTGTGTTCCCGGCAATCTCCCACCGACACCCCCCAGTGTGGTGGAAGTGCCGGCTGTCTCCCCAGAAGCACTCCTGGTGTCCCTGTTCCTCTTCCCCCCAGCACTTCCTGGTGTGGGGTCCAGGGTCCTCCAGGCATGGGGACGCCCCCTGGCGGTGACCACGGGCCCCTACAGGGTCGAGCTTCCCAGCTCTGTACCCGCGACCCCCAGGGCGGTCGCCCCCTCGAGGTCTGGAGGAGGCACAAGCCCTCCTCCGGTCTTCTCGGGCGTCCCGGCTGGGTACCACCCCCATTTGGGTACCATAATATATATATATATATATATATATATATATATATATATATATATATATATATATATATATATATATATATATATATATGCACAGTATATATGTATATATATATATTTTTTTTTTATATATATATATATATTGTGGCAAGCAGCTGGGGGTGGCACCCAGCTGGGATGCCCGTAAGGACCGGAGGAGGGATTACGCCTCCTCCAGACCACGAGGGGGCATACCACCCTGGTGGCTTTGGGGACCACGGGAACAGAGCTTAGAAGCTCAACCCTATAGGTGCCCGTGGTCGCTGCCAGGGGGGCCTCAATGTCTGAGGAGCCCTGGCCCTCAGCACTTCTGCCACAGCGGGAAGTGGTGGGGGGAAGAAGACCAAGGACACCCAGAGAGGGTAAGTCAATTACATGGTAACCACAGCAGACAGAACGCAGTACAACACGATCGTGATGGCTTATGGGTAGCTCAAAAGGATTAGATGCTAAATAACACAAAAACAGTTCATGTCTTTCCACTGAAACGAGGAGGTCATAACTGTCAGATCTTCTTTTTATTCAATTTATGCATGTGATCTACATTTCACAACTCTTCAAGGCAAAGCTGGTTTGAAATAAAAATGAATTTTATTTATTGGTTGAGCTCTCTACTTTAGATAGAAAGGCACCATAGATCTACAACTGATTAATGACTTGTGTTTGTTTTTGTGCTGCTTTATAAAGCACCTAACGATAAAAAATATTTTGAAAGTCACTTAAAGAATGCCTCCTTACTTGGTTGGGTATATTATGTTAAAATACTCCCAGCAATGACATTCATCATATTTTTCAAGCTGTTTAATATACAGTAGGCATTGACCTCAGTAACATTAAATAAAGATTGCCTAATTGCCTAGGGAAGGGAATGGTGGTGTAGTGCTTAGCAGATGTCACATATCCTTAATTTAAATCCTACATCAGGTCACCATCTCCTTGGGTTTTAGTCCGGTTCTGCTTGTTTTTCGTCCATCTCCAAAACTCTACAGTTTAGGTTAACTGGTGATTTTAATGCTTGAGTGCCAACAGTGATGAGCCGGTGCTTCGCTCAGCGCTAGTGTCTGCCTTGTACTCAGTACTTCTGGGATAGGCTCCAGTATCCATGTACAGAATTTTATTAATCAGGTTTGAGTAATTAATGGTAATTAAATAGGTAAGAAATTTTATGATAATGATCAATATAAATTTTATTTTATTTCAATTATCCCAGACGGAACTTGTTGTTTGCACTGAAAAAACAAACACTGTATAAAATGGGTCTGAGAATACAATCTTACACTCTCAAAGAATGTAGATGAAATAAAGATTGATTGAGGTAGGTGAGCATTTTATGATAGTGTTCCATATGGAAAGTGTTTACCTAATATACGAGGGGGGACCCAAAAATAACCGGAAATATTTTTAAAACGTGTTTAATTTAATTTTCTGTACAAACTACAATTAGTCTCCTTCAAAGTACTCTCCATTGGCGGAAATACACTTATCTAACCGTTTGTTCCATTGTTCGAAACATTTTTTAAATTCGTCTGAAGTAATGCCCATTAATGCTCTGGTCGTTTCTTGTTTTACCTCTTCGACGTCAGCAAAACGCCTTCCTTTCAAGTCTTTTTTCATCCGAGGGAACAAAAAGAAATCACACGGAGCTAAATCCGGTGAGTAGGGTGGGTGGTTCAGGGTTGTCATACCGTTTCTTGCCAAAAATTGACGAATGCTGAGAGCAGTGTGAGACGGAGCGTTGTCATGATGAAAGAACCAATCGCCCGACTCCCACAAATCACGGCGTTTCCTTCTCACACTGTTGCGCAAAACTACTTTTACAAAAAACTTCACTGAACACAAGCACAACCTTCCAGACTGATGGCACTTGGCAGACTGACTTGTGAGGAGTGTAACTAGATCGCCCAGCGGCCCAACCACGTACTACAAGTACCAACCTAACAACGACAAAATTCCGGTTATTTTTGGGTCCCCCCTTGTAAGTGACTAAATCTATTCTTGAGGCTCTTTGTGATCTCATTGAATGGCACCATACAAAGTAAAGTCAGACTGACTGAGTTTGGAATATCATGGAATCTGCCGGTTCTCTCCTTTATTCCATAGCCATGTATTAGATTGGCTGATAATTCCAAACTGACCAGGTGTAAGCGAGTCAGTCTTTCAGCATGAATGTTTCCTGCAACACAAGAACCTGTGTGCCCATAGTTGGTTCCTACTTTGGCCCTGATTTGTTGAGTTAGGCGAGGTTTACACTTCACACGACGAGACGCATGCTCCAGTGGACGCTCCTGCTATGCAAGCGTATGCCTGCTCATGTACTTTACGTAAATCTGGAGGAATCCACCAGGTGGCAGTGCGAGATATCATCACGGTGAGAACAGGTTTGACTTCGCTGTGTTGTGAATTGCCTGGAACACCCATTAAATTTTGAGGACACCTTGCCACAATATCTCTGAAAAGGAGGTTTAATGATTAAATCCATCAATCCAGGGATGTGCCCATTCCAGCAAGCATTGGGCACGAGGCAGAAACAATCCCTGGACGGGGCATCAGCTCATCACAAGGTGAATACAAGCAGACACACACACACTGGCGTCATTTTAGTTTCTTTGGAAGGAAACTGGAGCACATTGTGGAAACCCAGCAGGAAAACATGAGAACTCCAGGCAGGGAACAGAAGGGACGTGACTCCCTGCAAGACAGCAGTGCTAACGCTCCGCCACCGTGTCACCCCCATGTGTGTCATTATTAACAGTATTCATTATTTACAGTGATCCCTCGCTATATCGCGCTTCGCCTTTCGCGGCTTCACTCCATCGCGGATTTTATACGTAAGCATATTTAAATATATATCACGGATTTTTTGCTGGTTCGCAGATTTCTGAGGACAATGGGTCTTTTAATTTCTGGTACATGCTTCCTCACTTGGTTTGCCCAGTTGATTTCATACAAGGGACGCTATTGGCAGATGGCTGAGAAGCTACCCAGCTTACATTTCTCTTTCTCTTGCGCTGACTTTCTCTGATCCTGACGTAGGGGGTGTGAGCAGGGGGGCTGTTCGCACACCTAGACGATACGGACGCTCGTCTAAAAATGCTGAAAGATTATCTTCACGTTGCTACCTTCTGTGCAAGCTGCTTAGTGAAGCGACATGCTGCACGGTGCTTCGCATACTTAAAAGCTCGAAGGGCACGTATTGATTTTTGCTTGAAAAACAAACTCTCTCTCTCTCTCTCTCTCTGCTCCTGACGGAGGGGGTGTGAGCTGTCGCCTTCAACAGCTTTGTGCCGTGGTGCTTCGCATACTTAAAAGCCAAACAGCCCTATTGATTTGTTTGCTTTCCTCTGTCTTTCTGACATCATCTGCTCCTGACTCGCACTCCTTTGAAGAGGAAGATATGTTTGCATTCTTTTAATTGTGAGACGGAACTGTCATCTCTGTCTTGTCATGGAGCACAGTTTAAACTTTTGAAAAAGAGACAAACGTTTGTTTGCAGTGTTTGAATAACATTCCTGTCTCTCTACAACCTCCTGTGTTTCTGCGCAAATCTGTGACCCAAGCATGACAATATAAAAATAATCATATAAACATATGGTTTCTACTTCGCGGATTTTCTTATTTCGCGGGTGGCTCTGGAACGCAACCCCCGCGATGGAGGAGGGATTACTGTAAACAAAATTAACAATTTACCTGTAAAATGTAACATACATACTTTAATGCATTTCATCATGAAAGTGATATCAAGTATAAATCTAAGGATTGTAAATGTGCAGAGAGTTGGAATATCGTACATTTAATGTGTTCTGTGTGGTGATCTATTGCTGTTTACCGCTGCTGTCAGGTCAGGAGGAAGTCCCAGAAGCTTGTAGCGATTAAAAACTGGGATGACGTTTACGACGGTCTGCTTTAATGTTAAAGTAAACTGTGAGGTTAAAGTGGACATTTCGAGATGAAAGTCAAAATTTCCACTTTAATCACAAAATAGACCTTTTCACCATGTCCTTAATTTTTTTTTCTCTGTGGCTATACATTCTGTTGCTGTTGTGAAGTTGCCAAAAAAAAAAGACGGCACAGAAGACGGTATGTGAGACTTTTAAAATGAATTGTGTCATTACGATGGGGAATATGTGACGCTTACAGATGCATTTGGGGTGCTTTTATATTTATGTCGGCATTTTGCTTCACCACATCGAACAATTCATCAAACATCGAAGCGTGCTGTAAGAAGACGCTATATAGCGCCTGACCCGACACAGATTTGACACGGGAGGCACTCGTATAATAAAATAAACTTTTTATTTTCTTCAGCTGGATGGCATGTCTTCCCCGTAATCCCTCCAGCCATAACACAGTCCCAAGCACAAGACACACAATACTCCTTCCTCAAAACCACGACTCCTCCACAGCTTTGTCCTCCTTCCACCCAACTCTGGCCCTTGAGTAGTGGTTGCTGGCTCCTTTTATGGCCTGTTTCTGTTTGCACTCCCGGGTGGGGCTCAAGATTAGTCCAGCTGGGCTCAGAGACCCATGCCGTGCCCCCTGGCGGGCACCCCAGACTCTAACAGTCATCTCCCATGAAGCCCTGTGAAAGACTGAGGCACCACTCCAACCCAGGGGGGGCAGCCATCCAGCATCCAGTGTGAGGTACTGCACCATCCAGGGCTGCTTCCCCTGAATACACATTTAAGGAGCGTCCCGGCCGGGCATGGGACTTGGCCGTCCGCCTCAGCGCAAATCGATCCCATAGGATCCCAAAGCGGGTTTCTGTCACATGTTGATAGTAACCAGAGACTCTGACATCACATTCCAACTTTTAGCACACTGCGCCCCCCGACTTTTTGCTGGTACTGCAACTCACGCACGCGTCGTATTAATTTCTGAGGACCCGCTCAGAGGACGTATCAAATGAACGCTGGAAACGCGTGGCAGCCATGATGCGGGCGCGTACGCGTTCTGAGCGTGAAGTATAAATGAGCCCTTAGGCTATGGCATCTGTGACCCTGAGCTAGATTGTGGGTTCGCCTCCCGGTTCCTCCCTGTGTGGATAGCGCTTTGAGTACTGAGAAAAGCGCTATATAAATGTAATGAATTATGAATTATTATTATGAGCTGAATAAGCCAGTTAAGAAATGGATAGATGAATGATAGAGAAAAAACAAAAATATGAAAATGCCTTAGTGAGTGTTGACATCTTTTATCACTTAATGGCATTACTTCATAAAAGCGCAAAAGTTGGAATGGTACAAAAAAATCAAAGACCCAACAAAGAAATAAATCAATAAAATGAATCCAGTCTTTCATTTTTGTTGTTGTAACACAAAGGCTAAAAAAGTAAAATCTGACAATTTTCATTTGTTAACCCACATGTAATAAAGGTAATAATTAAATCAAATTAATCCAAGTGTCCCTATCAGTTAACTAAGAAAAGGGAACATTCTGGTCACCTGAACACTGCATGTCATATGTCTAAAGCAGCGGAGTTAATATCCAAATGTCACTGAACCAGATAAACCAGTGGGAGAGGAGAGCCCTTAATCTTCTAATGCTGGTGATCATAACACCTTTAAAACCCGAGAACACAATTCTTGGTGACAGTTTGTTCACTTTTAAGCACCCCTATCTACAATTCTCTACATAAGTCTGTTGGTGAGGCTCATTTAGCCATCAACTGCCTTTACTTTCACTTTTTATTGCAAGATCGTACTCGGTTTACTGTATACAGCATTCCCTACAGCCCCTGCGATGTATAAGACATGCATCCTCTTTAATAAAATCCCTGTGTGCGTCCAGGTGTCCGTGTGTGTGTCTTCTGGTGAAGTGCACATGCGCGGGGCACGGTGCGATGCGCGATATTACTGTCAGAGAAAATTACAGGCGTTTTACGGAAATACAAACCAGTATTACTGTCAGAGGAAATTAAAGGTACACAATACAGTGACGGATATTACAGCCACATACAAGCCAGTATTACTGTCAGAGGAGATTAAAGGCATATTACCGACACGCACGCCTTGTATTACCGCCAGAGAAAATTAAAGGTATATTACGGACGTACAAGCCAGCGGACATACAAGACAGTATTACTGTCACAGAAAATTAAAGACACACAATACACGGCGGCAGCCCACGAAGAACGGTCAGCTCAGCAAGTAAACATCAACAAAAGAAAGTCTGAAAGAAAGAAAAATACGACCAACAAAAAGAATGAGGTCAAAGTCGTTTAATATAGACTGTTCCTACTAACGTTATGTCTTCTGGTGAAGTGCGCATGCGCGGGGCACTCTTTAATAAAGGACATCATTGCTGGGGAGAGTGGTGATTGGGTAGTCACGGCCACCCACATAAAATCCGTTGCTGTGGAGACGTCACACATACAATAATCAGCTACACGCCAGCACACATTATAATACTTGCTGGGGAACTTCACAGTACTTGCTGGAGAGACGCCACAGACACGATTATCAACTGCACACCACACATTACATTAGTTGCTGGGGAGACTCTGCTGAATGCCCACTGTTGTGACAGAGAATTAAACGCATATTACGGACAAGACGGAAGTACAGGGAAGGGCGGAATGGTATCCTTCAATAAGGGCGCGCACAAAAAGGCGAGCTTCAAAAGGGCGACCTCAATTGGGCGCGGTGAATTAAAGGCGCGCGTAAATAAAGGCGAGCTTCAAAAGGGCGACCTCAATTGAGCGAATGTTTTAATATTCTTGCTTTCGCCTTTTTATACGTTCAATCATTGCCTTTATCTAATAAATTTTCTGTAATAATTTTGTTACGTTTGCCTTTATTCGCTGCGCCCAATTGAGGTCGCCCTTTTGAAGCTCGCCTTTTTGTGCGCGCCCTTATTGAATAGAACCGGGCAGAATGAGTGGCAGAGTCACCGGCCTCTAGCAAATGCTTTATAGGCCGCCTGACGCGTCACACAAGACAGAGAGGGCGGGACCTATAAAATATCGCGCGGACGATCCAATCGGATTTCAATAAATGAGGGAACACCTAAAACATAAGGCACGAAAAATCTAATCGGGTACTGAGACACGGAGACCAGCTTCCCCAAAGAGGTGGGATTAGTGTGTGTTGCTGTGCAAGTGTTCACTCTGAGGACGTCAGATTTGAGATTAAGAAGCTTGGCCCGGTAAAGCATAAAGTGTCAGTTGTTGAAGGGGTTTTCCTAAATATACAAATTTTCATGATATTACAATAGGATGGCTTTTAAAAGTAGATTTATTTTCGCGCACATAAAATCCGTTGCTGGGGAGACGCCACACATACAATAATCAGCTGCACGATTGAAATACTTGCTGGGGAACTGCACAGTACTTGCTGGAGAGACGCCACAGCAAGCTAAAATAAAGAGAGGCAGGATAGGAGACACAACACATCAATCAACAGCCACAGAGGAGAGGATAAATGTAATATTAATTATACTTACTGTATTGTCATATACGTTTCTATTTTATTTTTATTATTATTTTACTTTAGGCTTCTTGCAAAAATATTTTTGGCAAGAAAAAATTAAGACAAGAAACAGAATGAGGTCAAGGTCCCTTGCCATTTAATATAGACTGTTCCTATAACTGTTTATACACTACTGTTCTAGCGCCCGTTATTGTAACGGGCTTAATGTCTAGTTATATAATAATTCTTTACATTTATATAGCGATTTTCTCACTACTCAAAGCGCTCTCCACACAGGGAGGACCCGGAGAGCGAACCCACAGTCTCCTTACAGCAAAGCAGCAG
This sequence comes from Erpetoichthys calabaricus, assembly GCF_900747795.2. NCBI lineage: Eukaryota > Metazoa > Chordata > Cladistia > Polypteriformes > Polypteridae > Erpetoichthys > Erpetoichthys calabaricus. The sequence continues at coordinate 190,772,306 of NC_041400.2, forward strand.
CACTGCCACTGCGTTCCATGTCTTGTGCTATAACATGACTTGCCTTGTTATTGTGCTCTTGATGAAAGACACTACACAAAGTAAAGAATGGCAGGAATACTGTTTTTGTTTTACACCGATCTGTCATTCTACTACTGACAAGAGTTACTCATTCATTCCTGATTGTCTTTCAGTGATTTAACCAACCTGGTTGGACTTACATGACATAGACCACTGCTGTTTAAGCTAAGGGAACAAGGCGATAGTGTTTTGAACTTGAAGTTTGTGAGTATGAAGTCAGCCGTAAAGTGAATATACACAGTCTGGGATGTCAGTCAGTCGTTTTCCAACCCATTATATCCCAACGCAGGGTCACGGGGGTCTGAGTCTGGGATGTGAAGGAGTGAAATGATATCTCTCTGCCCACTTCACTTGCTGATGATGGTTTGCTTCTTCTCGTTTGTGTCTGTGTTTAAGGTGATGTTCAAAAGAATAAAATTCTAAGCTCCCAGTTCATATTTTCAGCTGTTTTTTTTTTTTTTCAGAATGCCCCTTTAGTTATAAATGCTTTAATTGCATTTTTATAAAGAGTGTGCTTTTATAATGACGGAGTGTGTTTGTCATGCTTACTTGTGTGGTCCCACTCAGCATGGCACGCCTCTCTGGAGAAAATAAAATGCAGTAATGTGCACAGTAAGAATTGCATTTTTATCCCGAGGTTTGCTGATATTTTCATTTAAACATTAAAAAATGATTACTTTTAGGCTTGTAAAGTGGCACAGGGGTTTGCATTTCTAATTTACAGCTCCAGGGATTTGGGTTCTGTCTGCACTGCCAGTTTGGAAAGTTCTCTTTCCGTTTATGTGGTGCAGATGCCACATGGGCTGGCCGGACATCCCGGCCAGGAAAGGAAGAGATGGACGAACAGCCCCTATAGAAGTAGAGAGATCACTAGGGAACTGTTATTCCCCCAGCACGCTAGATGGCAGCAGTCCCGGATATCCCCACCCAGTGGGAAGCCAGCAGGGCAATGCCAGGAAATGTAGCAGCCCTGCATTGGTCACGGGGTGATGCAAGAGGGCGTTCTGGGGAAACAAGCTCCCTACTATAATAATGGACTTCCATGGCACGCGGAAGTAATAATAATAATAATAATAATAGGTTACATTTATTGAGCGCCTTTCACAAACCCAAAATCGCTTTACATAAAATTTTGAAAAAAAAAATTACACAGATGACAAAAGTTTGTAGAAGAGGAAAATTTTCAGTTGCGATTTAAAAGTGCAGGAGCAATCTCGGCGAGACTGAGGAAGAAAGTTCCAGAGTTGAGGTGTTTTAGCACTGAAGGACCTGCCTGTCCTCCCAAGGTGGAGAGTCTGGTGTGTTGGACAGTAAGGAGATGACTGCTGGAGGACCTGAGAGAGCGACAAGGAGTGTAAGGAGCTGAGTGAGGTAGAGGGGGGCAAAGGTTATGTGGGGCTTTGAAGGTGAGAAGCTGAATCTTGAGTTTAGTCCTTGATGGAACCGACAACCAGTGAAGTTTAAGAGAGAACAGGGGAGATGTGAGCAGAAACGCTTTGTGTGGCTGCGGAGTTCTGAATGTGCTGTAGCCTCTGTATAGATTTTGCAGGAACGTCAATGAAGACGGAATTACAGTAATCAATACGAGACATTAGGAAACAATGAACCAGAGTTTGAGCATCAGACAAGGACAGAAATGGATGGAGGCGGGCAATGTGACGGAGATGATAGAATGACATTTTGGAAAGAGACCTAATGTGTAACTCAGAGTTAAGTGAGGAATCAAACAAAACACCAAGATTTCTGACAGCAGGAGCAGGTTTGACAAGTGGACCATCAACAGAAACAGAGAAACTGAATGCCTTAGAAGGTTGGGATTTTGGACCTACCAGTAACACTTCAGTTTTATTGGCATTAAGTACTTCCATCGGGCAATCACTCTGGCACCGGAAGTATTCTCGGGTCTGCAATAAAAGGGACCGCACTCCCTTATTCAGGCGAGTCGGAGCTGGGTGCTAGAGAGGCAACACTTGACTGGAGGAGGGCAGTGCGGCGGTGAGAGAATTATTGTTTTGTGCATATGGAACACTTTTTGGAGGTATTTAAAATAAAACCTTATTTTGATAAGGGACTGTGTTTTTGTAATCGTGTCGGGGTTTGGGCAGGCTGATGCCCATCACAGTGGATTTCCTCTGAAGATGTATCACTGGATAGCTGGCCACTCTAAACTGGTCTGGTATGAGCCACTGCTCTGTAATGTACTGGCATGCCGCACAGACTTACCTCCTTTTTGGGTCTACAACTGCCTGGACAGGCTTTGGAAGACAGTAAGACTTAAAAGGTAAAAGTGAATTCAGAAAATAAATGTATACATGCATTTAAAAGTAAAGACCGCAGAATCATGTAAAGCCAAACACCACAACAGCTTCCTTTGAGGTGAATGGGACCCCCACACTAAATATGCATGTGCTATTAGATGATAGATAGATAGATAGATAGATAGATACTTTATTAATCCCAATGGGAAATTCACATTCTCCAGCAGCAGCTTACTGATACAATAAATAATATTAAATTAAAGAGTGATAACAATGCAGGTGAAAAACAGACAATAACTTTGTATAATGTTAACGTTTACCCCCCAGGTGGAACTGAAGAGTCGCATAGTTTGGGGGAGGAACGATCTCCTCAGTCTGTCAGTGGAGCAGGACGGTGACAGCAGTCTGTCACTGAAGCTGCTCCTCTGTCTGGAGATGATCCTGTTTAGTGGATGCAGTGGATTCTCCATAATTGATAGGAGCCTGCTGAGCGCGAGTAAGGAAGCTGTAATCTTGTCCAGTTTTGTGAAGTGTGTGACTTATAGTCTTTCATTTGTGGTACCCAGCCAGGATGCCCAGGAGGACCGGAGGAGGGCTTGTGCCTCCTCCAGACCACGAGGGGGCGACCGCCCTGGTGGCTGTTGGGACCATGGGTACAGAGCTTTGAAGCTCAGCCTTGTAGGGGCCCGTGGTCACCGCCAGGGGGTGCCCTAATGCCTGAAGAGCCCTGGCCCTCAGCACTTCCGCCACACTCGTGGCGTGTTTCTGGGTACGCAGCCGGTACTTCTGCCACACTGGGGAGTGCCGGCGGAAGATTGCTGGAGGACACCTGGAGCACATCCGGGTGTGTATAAAAGGGGCCGCCTCCCTCCATTCAGAGGCTGGAGTCAGGTGGAAGTGGACAGAGCTGGGGAGGAGAGGAGTGGAGGCGGCCAGAGACAAAGAGGAGGCATTGGATAGAGAGGCTTGGACTTTGGGAGAATCTGTGGGTTTGTGTGTGACCTTATTTGTAAATATTGGATTGTAAATAAATGTGTGGTGGTGCTTTTAAAACATGTCTGCTTGTCTGGGTCTGGGGCTCGTTCTGATGATTACATAATAATAATAATAATCTATTTTAATTACATAGCATCTTTCCCATGCTCAGTGTTGATTGCCTTTTTAGCTTTTTTGAAGAGTATAGACAGAGGGCTTATTTTGTAGAATGGTGTTTCAGATAGTATTTGTACGTATAATTATGATTTTTAAAATGCAGATAGATAGATAGATAGATAGATAGATAGATAGATAGATAGATAGATAGATAGATAGATAGATAGATAGATAGATAGAAAAAAATGATTTTATTTATCCTCAAAGAAAAAAAAATCTATTATAAAGGAAATCCTGGGATGAGACTTTCTTGGAGATAATTTCAGGTCCCGCGAGACGAGATGTTTTGCCCTGAGATTTTGATAAGTCCCGCCCTCAAGCATTTACAAACACGCCCAGGGTCCATACAATGAAGAGGCATCCTGGCTGGACAAGAACCCCGGCCATCTGTGGCAATATATATATATATATTATATCAAAAAATCTTGGGTGGAGACGTGATCATCTCAGAGAGACACTTTGAAGTTCCGCGAGACTCCTTGCACGTCACGCCCTACTTACAAACAATTTCTCAGAGACACTTTAACAGTGAAGTGAGACAAAAGGACAGCTGCTGTACAGGCTTCTAAATGATCGATGCACAGCGCGACAAGCAGAACACGCAGCAAGCCAGCAGCTGATCCGTCTGCATCTCCTCAGCCCCTACCCCCTTCACAACACGAGCGGCAGAGATGCAAAGTGGATAGCGTGAAGCGCGGCCCCCGGGGGTGGGGGTTGGCGAGCGAAACGAGTAGGGGGCAAATCACCCTAGTGTGTGTGTATATATATACATATATATATACAGCATATTGATCTTTACCTTATAGGGTATGTTATACTTTTCCATTTGTTACAGTAATAGCCATCATTATTTCTGGCCTCAGATTATAAATACATTCTTGTTTTAGTGCCCACAGTCATTTAAGGTGTAAGAAATCCCAAAGTATGGGGTGCTGGAATGGAGTATCCTTTGGAATGTACTGGGTTTGCCTGGCATTATTGGGCGTTTAGGATAAGGGCCGAATCAAAGCACAGATGTTTGGATAGCAGTAGAAAGTAGGTGTGCAAGTCAAGCATGTAAACTCCCTGCATATGCTTCAAAAAATTAAATGTCATAAACGATCATAAAATATATTCAAACGTCTTTTAAAGCATTCATCTTGTATGGAAGCAATTACTGGCACTGAAACACAGCAAACACCCACCAAGAGGTACCGGCCAAAAATGTACGTTTTTTAAAAGTAAATTACTTTCGTATGAGAGGGAAGAGGGCAAGGTTAACTTTTATTAGGAACAAATACCAAGCCATATTTTAATTCAGATCACACATTTCAAATTTAAGCAAACAAGCCACAAAAATACCTCGGCTAATTAGGTTGAAGCTGTTCTCCTGTGCGTGCGGTGCTAGCCAAAGAAAACCCTGTGTTCAGCCCTTCAGTCCCCCAGAACTTTATTTTTATACCGCTGGATGCCCCGCTTCTCGGTTTTGATACCACACGAATCCAGCAGAGGATCTTCTGACTCTTCTTTTTCCTTTGTGTCCCATAGGGTTTCTTTCTTTTTATTTTATAAACCCTTCCTGGAAGCATTGGCTTTAAGAAAGAACAAAAAGGGAGGCTTCTAAAAAAAAAATGAAGCTTTTCTGTATTGCCAAACTTTAATAACCTGGAACGATCAATCATGTGAACGCACTCCTGTAACACAGTTGCTGATGTGAGGTCACACAGGAGCTGGAGCCAAAACCCATCCAGACAACACAAGGGAAAGTCAATAACCCAGTCAGTAAACTTTAATAATTTGGTGAGGGGATCTCAAATGGAATAACTTAGCACCTTTCACTGTAGACACTATCATCCATCCATCCATTTTCCAACCCGCTGAATCCAAACCCAGGGTCACGGGGGTCTGCTGAAGCCAATCCCAGCCAACACAGGGCACAAGGCAGGAACCAATCCCAGGCAGGGTGCCAACCCACCGCAGGACACACACAAACACACCCACACACCAAGCATACACTAGGGCCAATTTAGAATCGCCAATCCGCCTAACCTGCATGTCTTTGGACTGTGGGAGGAAACCCACCCAGACACGGGGAGAACATGCAGACTCCACGCAGGGAGGACCCGGGAAGCAAACCCAAGTCTCCTTACTGCGAGGCAGCAGCGCCACCACTGCGCCACCGTGCCGCCCAGACACTATCATCTTAAACCAAAAATCAGTGTTTATATTTTATAAAGTATTTCTAAAACTACAGTCATTATATAGCACCTTAATAGTAAGAAAATATTGATAAAGAATGTTCATAGTGGGCACATTTACAATTTGACTTACAAAGACAGCAGATTAACTAGTCTTAGCATGTGTAACATTAAAAACTGACAAAAAGTGTCTTTACAGCTAATCTATTAATCCTGATGTTATTTAGCATCTTTATCAAAGTCCCAATTGACTTCTCTTTATGTTATGCTCTGTTACCAATTTATTTGGTCCATCTGCTCCTAAATGCAAACAGCCTACTCCTCAAAACAGCCAGTCGTCTTCTTCTTCTTTCGGCTGCTCCCGTTAGGGATCACCACAGCGGATCATCGTCTTCCATATCTTTCTGTCCTCTGCATCTTGCTCTGTTACACCCATGCCTGGCAGCTCTATCCTTAGAACCCTTCTCTCAATATACCCAGCATCTCTCCTCTGCACATGTCCAAACCAACGCAGTCTCGCCTCTCTGACTTTGAGGCTGCAAATCAGCCTACAGTATATATAGCATGCAGACATAGTCAGGGTGTTGAGTTGTTGTTGAACTAAAATTCTAATGGGCAAGGTGCATGATCTTAAGCTACTCTGAGTGTGGCATGATTGTTGGCACCAGACATGGTGGTTAGCCTATTCTATTTTTTTTTTTATTAATTTTTATTGTAATCATTCCATACAAATAGATCAATTTATAACCAAACAAAATTGAAGACAAATCAAACCCCACCCCTGAGAAGGAGAGCTTAGCCAAATGAGAATTGCTTAGGGCTTTTTAATAAGGCAACAATAAACAAAAGAAAGGGAGAAATAAATATATATGTAAATAAGAGATGGAGAAGGGAATTCAATGCGGTAATAATTATTTCTCTTATTCTAAAATAATATTGATTAGATCCTGCCAGGTTTTGAAAAAATTTTGTACAGATCCTCTAACTGAGAATTTGATTTTTTCCAATTTCAAATAATATAAAACATCGGTTTCCCACTGACTTATCAGAGGAGAGTTGGGATTCTTCCAATTTAACAGAATAACTCTGCATGCCAAAAGTGTAGTGAATGCAATCACCGTTGGTGGTTAGCCTATTCTAAAAAATCACTGAGCCACTATCTTCATTATATTTTGAGTTTATTCATTCCTTAATCTGCTAATTAAGGTGTAAACTGTGCAAACCTACGGAAGCCAAGAGAGGACGTGCAATATCGTTCTTGTTTAAAATTGTTTCCTCGAGATAACGGGACTAATTTTATCAAGATCTCCAGAAAACAAACTGTGTTTTCTCGAGATAACTGAATAATTTTATCGAGATCTGGAAAACACAAACTTGAAATTATGAAATAATTGTACAAGATGTTTAATGTTTAGTGTATTGAAGCCACAAACTGTTTGAAATGGCAGAAGAGCAGAACTGTATTGATCATATTTGTCACATTTTTGCTCAATCGAGGGCTGACGCAGGCTGAAATATGTTTATGACTTAGTTTAGAAAATAATAACGTTCGTATCCATCATTTAAGAAGATGGTTAGCAAGGCTTCAGCTGTATAGGCCTCGCAATCTAAGTGAGCCTGATGCCAGGAGCAAAGGTTAAGCTCAGTTTTCTCAAGATCGCGATAAAATTATTCTGTTATCTCAAGAAAACAAATTTTCGTTTTCTCTACATCTCGAAAAAATTATTCTGTTATTTTTTAAAATTGTTTCCTCGAGATAACGGACTAATTTTCTTGAGATCTTGAGGAAGCAAAGTTCGTTCTCTTGAGATCTCGATAAAATTAGTCTGTTATCTCGAGGAAACAATTTTAAAAAATAACGATATTGCACGTCCTCCGTAGGCTTCCGTACAAACCAGAGGCTAACCAGGCAACATCAGGCAGAAAGCAGGAATCAACACTGTCCATCACCAGGCATATCCAAAGATACACTCACTCAAGCTAATTCAGAATCGCTAGTTAAACTAATTTCATGTTATTGAAGTGTGGGAGGCATATTGGAATACCAAATTTAAAAAAAAACAAAAAATAAATAAATAAATAGACAAGCAGGTAAATGTGCAGAACTCACACTTGGCAGTGCTCAGGCTAGAATTTGATCTGAGAACTCTGAAGCTGAGAGGCAATGGCTCTAATCACTGTGCAGTGCTACAAAATGTTTTAAACGGACATCATTTTTTTAGAATGAGCTCTGCCAGACAAAATGCATCATAAACAGTCACCTGATCAGATGATATTTCTATTATATACTGCATTTATATACATGCAGTATATTCATATACTGCAAAAAAGCACACTTTTAAGTCATTCAGTCCATCTGTCAATGGAGCTCCTAAATAACTGACCACTCAGTTTATATTCCATGTGATTTCTAAAGGGAACATCACTGGAAAGTTTTTTAAACAATGAATCTATCTTTAGATAGATAGATAGATACTTGGATAACACACTGATGGGTGCCACCATCTTAAATAGGTGCTGCCTTGTACTACCAGAGCTGAAGAAGGATAGATAGATAGATAGATAGATAGATAGATAGATAGATAGATAGATAGATAGATAGATAGATAGATAGATAGATAGATAGATAGATACTCGGATAACACAGTGATGGGTGCCACTATCTTAAATAGGTGCTGCCTTGTACTACCAAAGCTGAAGAAGGATAGATAGATAGATAGATTAGATAGATAGATAGATAGATACTCGGATAACACACTGATGGGTGCCACCATCTTAAATAGGTGCTGCCTTGTACTACCAGAGCTGAAGAAGGATAGATAGATAGATAGATAGATAGATAGATAGATAGATAGATAGATAGATAGATAGATAGATACTTTATTAATCCCAAGGGGGAATTCACAAATCTTTATGGTATTTTGGACCCTTTTTGCTTTGCGCCCTACCCTACCAAAATCAAAAAACATCATCTATGGGGGTGTGAAAGCTTCAGATTCATCAAAAATTTCAATCTCTGGTTTTCGACAGATCTCGATGTTTTAGGGCCCCCTGATTCCAACAAAATCGATATCACTGGTCAACAAGCATTTTGCTTCTGGGATTCTTTCATCTATACTTTAACAAATGTCACTTGCTGATTCCAAATCTGAAAAACGTTTTTGTCCAGCATGTCCCGTTTTTTTAGTTATGATGTTCCAGGTCTTGGACAACTAGGGTGACTGGACAGTAAAGGCGATGCATTTCAGCATTTAAGAAATAAGTTTGGTCTCAAGAAAAGTGAAGCCAAAATTAAGGAAGGTGTTTTTGTTGGCCTTGAAATCCGTGAACTGATGCTTGACGAGGAGTTCAAAAGGAAACTGAAGCCCACTGAATCAGCACCCTCATTCGTGCGGGTTGTCCAGGATTTTCTTGACAGTCACAGAGCAGAGAATTATGCTGAGCTTGTGGAGAATATGCTGAAAATATGTTATCTTACGGGAGCCAGAATGTCATTGAAGACGCATTTTTTACATTCTCAGCTCAACTTTTTTCCACCAAATCTAAGTGATGTCACAGATGAGTATGGGGAAAGATTTCATCAAGATATAAAGGTGATGGAAAACTGATATCGGGAAAAATTCACAACGAGCAAGATGGGTGACTGCTGTTGGTTCTTGCAAAGAGAGACGGATGTGCAGTACAAGCGCAAAAGCGAGTGCCTCCAACATTTTTGAGCACGCTGACCTCACTTTTATATTGAGGTAAATTGACATAAATATACTTTAACGTGTCTCTGGTATCGTCTTCTGGTTTGTTTTCAGAATAAACACATCAAAACAATTTTGGTGGGACACAGTCCAAACTCCAGATATCATGTTGATATATTATATTGATATTCAAAGGTGTGAAAACGTCAATCATGTGTATTTCAAAAACCTGATGTGCTAGCTTAATTCCGATTTCATATATGAAATGAGTGTAAAAAAAACTTAATAAAGAGATGCGCTGAAGTTCCCAGAAGCAAACAAAAAATATTTTTTTGTAGACCAGTGATCTCGATGATGGGTATGTGTCTGTATTTGTTTGTGTGTATCTGTGTGTCACAGTTTCTTGAGGATGACCTAGAGCTAAAATGGCAAGACGGAAAAATACCAAACTCAAAATCTGTTATGAGATGACGATATGCTGATTAGTTTTTGAGCCAAATCGTGCAAGAGAAAGAGGCCCTCTACAGCAGGGGTCCTCAATCACCGTCCTGGAGGGCCGCAATGGCAGCAGGTTTTTGCTCTAACCCAATTGCTTAATTAGAAGCACTTCTTGCTCAAGTAACACTTCTGCTTCACTTTAGTTGTCTCGCTCGTTAAGATTTTGAACCCTTATTGCTTATTTCAGTCTTAAACAGCTGTATTGTTGGTTTTTGTTGGCTTCTAACTAGCAATAACATGCAAATGACAAAAGAGACCAGCATTTCTCCATTTAGCTTGTTACCATTTACACCTCTGTGTGTATTTATCATTAACTATTGGGTTTAATGAAATACTTGGAAGGGAAGTAAAGAGAAAAAAGTGAAGGACTGAGAACTACTCGTCCATTTTAGCCTTCAAATCCTTAGAAAGGGGAAGACAATCGAGGATATGAGAATTACCTGACATAGCAGAGTTAAAGCACTGACAAGCCATGAAATTAAATCATTGGCAAGAGTTGCTTTTTTATTATGCAACCAGGTTAGAACAAAAACCTGCAGCCACTGCGGCCCTCCAGGACTGTGATTGAGGACCCCTGATCTAGAGGAACCCTCAAATACCGCAATTAATTATGAGTTCTTCTCATCAATTGACCTATTTTATGATCAGAAATCTCACTACCAGAACGCTAAATAATTAGACAGATAGATAGATAGATATGAGAAAGGCACTATATAACAGATAGATAGGAAAGTCACTATATACTAATTAGATAGATATATAGTGCCTTTCTCATAGATAGATATATAGTGCCTTTCTCATATCTATCTATCTATCTAATTAGTATATAGTGCCTTTCCTATTTATCTATCTAATTAGTGTATAGTGCCTTTCTCATATCTATCTATCTATCTATCTATCTATCTATCTATCTATCTATCTATCTATCTATCTATCTATCTATCTATCTGTCTGTCTGTCTGTCTGTCTGCCTGCCTGCCTGCCTGCCTGCCTGCCTGTCTGTCTGTCTGACTGTTTATCTGTCTATCTATATAATTAGTATATAGTGCCTTTCCTATTTATCTATCTAATTAGTGTATAGTGCCTTTCTCATATCTATCTATCTGTCTGTCTGTCTGTCTATCTATATAATTAGTATATAGTGCCTTTCCTATCTGTCTATCTAATTAGTATATAGTGCCTTTCCTATAACAGATAGATAGATAGGATAGGCACTATATACTAATTAGATAGACAGATAGGAAAGGCACTATATACTAATTAGATAGATAAATAGGAAAGGCACTATATACTAATTAGATAGATAGACAGACAGACAGATAGATATGAGAAAGGCACTATATACTAATTAGATAGATAGACAGACAGACAGATACTTTATAAATCCCAAGGGGAAATTCACATACTTCAGCAGCAGCATACTGAAAAAACAATATTAAATTAAAGAGTGATAACAATGCAGGTAAAACAGACAGACAATAACTTTGTATAATGTTAACGTTTACCCCCCCCCCCGAGTGGAATTGAAGTGTTTTATTTATATATATATATATATATATATATATATATATATATATTCATTTCATTCGTAGTCTGAGTCTCGATGACCTGAATTGTGTGGGTGGTTACCTACCAGGTAACGCTTGTGGTTGGTCTGCCATTCTGTAAACATCCACCATGGTGCCCTCATTCAGTTGCTAGAAGCAGATCATGGAATGTTGCATAGTTTACTGTCAAATAATGCAAAGAGTACGCGACACGTGTTTTGCCCTCATTTGGGCTCATCAGGCGTACACCACTCTACTGCTCCCCTCTCGGGGAATCGAACCTCAGACATCAGCGTCAGAGACAAAGCCTCTTTACGCTGCGCCACAGCGCGTGGTTCGTTTATTTGACAGCCTGTAGGTAATTACATTCAGTGCATTTATAGTCTAAGTCTCGACGACCTGAATTATGTGGGTGGTTACCTGCCAGGTACCGCGAATAATGCATACTCTTTGCACCCATACAATGAGGTCGGGACTCAGACAAGAATGCAATGGATGTAATTACTCCGGACCTACAGGCTGTCAAATAAACAAACCACATGCCGTGCTGCAGCGTAAAGGGGCTTCGTCTCTGAATCTGACGTCCGAGGGTTCAGTTCCCCAAGAGGGGAGCAGTAGAGTGTGTATGCCTGATGAGCCCAAATGAGGGCGAAACACGTGTCACGTACTCTTTGCATTATTTGACAGTAAACTATGCTATATATATATATATATATATATATATATATATATATATATATATACATATATATATGTTATAGAACAGTTTGGGTAAGCCTACTGACACTCACGTCCAAATTTTTTTTGGTGGCACTTCTATAAAGAGTTTTGTCAGTCTCCAAATTCAGTCAGCTGTGTAGCTCCTGTTATGGTGGGTTCTTTTCAGAATAATTCAGTGTTACACGATCAGCCCATACTGTCATTCTTAACAGGGTGAAGACTTTCAAGATTATTTTGTATAGTGCCTTCTATGAAATAAAATGATCACAAAGTGCATCGTAAAGTAGCTAGGATTACAATGTGAGATTTCCTGGACTGTTTACGTGTGTGGGATGTGTGAAATCTTTCTTAAACATTTAAAGTCTTGGGACTGATTTGTTATCATGACTCTGTTCAATTGGTTATTTTGAAGAATAAAGCAAACCATGAGATACAGTAAGATGAGACTGATGCCCAGCATTGGCTATGGAGAAGCCGGGCACCCCTTCGTGAGCTTACAGAACCCAGGAATGGTTCATTTAACAAACAGAATGGCTGGTGTTGCTTTATGGGGAATATGATTGTTTACAGAAGCTTTGTAGAAGGCTCCTTCGGCATGTGGTCCCGTTCCCATCACCACTCTCTACTTACTTTCACAAGTATTTAAATGAAAAGGCAGCGTTGGGTAGTTTGTAATTTCACTGGTAAATCATGTGTCACTGATTCTTTATTAGTCCTGTTTATGACACGTTTATTTTGTCATTAAAGGCAAATTACATCTTGACAGATAATGCATTAAGTAGCACTACGAGTTGAAAATATGAATACAATCATGATAGAGAGCCTGTGGGGGGGGCAATTTAATGTAGTGCTGGACTGCACTTGGGCAATAGGATGCCTTAATTAGTTATGTACTGGCACTAAAATTGTTGGCAATCTCATTAGACTGGTGGTCGTCAGCCTTAATTCCTACAAGGACGCATAGTGAACCAGTAGAATTTGTGAGGGCCCCCCCACATGATATTTACCCTCTTGTACGCTTGCTTCAGTCTTGACAAAGGTGCTTGTTTTTGAACTTACATTTATTTACAAAATCATACTTGTTGCTAGTCCTATTACAAAGCCTGTATTTTTGAAGCATAACAGAAAGTTAAGAAACAGCCAGAATATTTTTATTAAGTAAAAGTTATTAATCATAACATCAAATGTGGGTGGCATGGTGGCGCAGTGGGTAGCGCTGCTGCCTCACAGTAAGGAGACCTGAGGTTCGCTTCCCAGGTCCTCCCTGTGTGGAGTTTGCATGTTCTTCCCGTTTCTGCGTGGGTTTCCTCCCACAGTCCAAAGACATGCCGGTTAGGTGCATTGGCGATCCTAAATTGGTGTGTGTGTCCTGCGGTGGACTGGCACCCTGCCCGGGATTTTTCCTGACTTGTGCCCTAGTCTGGCCAGCAGACCACCGTGACCCTGTGTTGGTATATAGTGGGTTGGAGACTGAATGACATTATTGAACATAAAATCAGCTGGCATTTTTTAAGGATAAATAATAAGCACTAATTACAAACATACAGAATTTGTCACTTTTGATAACAACAAAAAACAGTTTATTTAATGGTGGAGCCTGTGAAAAAAATAATTTAAAAAAATGTTGTCAGAAAAGATGACACAAATGTTGGATTTAAATTCTTTAGATATCAAAACCCTAGAAATGACACATAAGTTGTATGCATAAGCCCAAGGAAACACAGGAAAAAATTAAATAAAAATACTTGTCATAACAAAGGATGGAGTCTGGCAGTTAATTACTCCTGGTATATAAATGTGAATGGAGGTTAGAGGGGCACAGTGTGAAATGGAGCAGGATTCCCTTAGGCCAACAGGAGGCAGCAGTGAGTTCCATAGCTTATGCCTAGTTAGTTCCCTGCTCCCCCTCCCATTAATAAAGGACAAGTGACTCTGGGTAGGCCTGACCCTTTGAGGTAGAACTGAGGTCCAGGATGGTAGGTTCTCCTAGCGCTGCTAGTGCTTAGTTCTAGGAGTCTTCTCTTGAAAGTAATTCCTGGCAAGGATTTAAAACCGGTCACCAGACCAATGAGTTTGAAGTTTGATGCGGAGTAAGAGGTGAGGCTTCATTTGGTGGTAGGAAGTGAAGCCAGCGGAAGAACAGAAACTGGAAGGAGTGTGAGACATTATGAGGGTGTTTTTGGGCTAAGAGGATTCTTCAGGTTTCTAGAGAAGTCAGGGACAGTGCTAAAGGCCTGGTGTGGTGGTCCGGATTTTAAAAATGGAGGACAAGAGTATGTATTTCAGTTAGCAGAGGATCAGGCTTTTGTGCCTTCCTGGCAAAGTCTGGAATGACATCCTGAAAATGAGACTATCCAATAGCTGAGCCCAAGATCCATGAGGAGCCATGAACATTCCATCCTGAGTTGAACAGTAGACCAGATCCTAGTCCTTGAACAGATATTTATTTGAAAGATTATGGGAATTTGCTATCATTGGCTACAAGCTTTTTGTAGACGTATGCGTCTGTACCCTGTAGCATCTTGTAGCTGTAATATACATACATACCTTTTCTGAAACCTCCTCAATCAACTTCAGTGTTGGAGATGTTTTAATATCCCTTTATAAGTTGTTTTTATCCAGTTTATCTCTCATCAAGTCAGTTTAAATTATTTTTTTTCTGTGAAGAATACATTTTTCACAGGACAATATTGTTCTGTAAAGTTTGTTTCCTAATGTGGAGAACTTAGTGGGATGTATTATACTTGCCAAGGAGCCTGCGCTAAAAACTTCATTATTCCATGTTTTTATTTTTAGATAGATAGATAGATAGATAGAATACCCAATACTCGCATAACACACTGACGGATGCCACCATCTTAAATAGGTGCTGCCTTGTACTACCAGAACTGAAGAATACTTAGATAGATAGATTTTAATTTTAGTATAGATAGATAGATAGATAGATAGTGTGGAACGAGCCCCGGACACAGACAGGCAGACATGTTTTACTCACCACCACACAGTACCATACCAGTGATTGATTTAAAACGGTGAGATTTTTATATTGTTGCAGAAGGGCGATGATACTCATGACTTCTGGGGTAGTGCCCCTAGCAACCTCATGTTTAATGAAGCAACAAAGTCACAAAATGGCATCATGGGAAAATAAATAATTTAATTAATAATAAATTAGTGACAAGCTGACAGAGATGGGAGTAGATTCATACCTGGTGGTATGATGGTTGGAATTCTGCTCTTGGCTGCTGTCCATGTGCAAAAGAAGTGAGTGTGAGAATGCTTTTCACAACAACAACAACAACATTTATTTCTATAGCACATTTTCATACAAATAATGTTGCTCAAAGTGCTTTACATGATGAAGAACGAGAAAAAAAGACAAAATAAATAAGAATTAAAATAAGGAAACACTAATTAACATAGAATAAAAGTAAGGTCCGATGGCCAGGGAGGACAGAAAAAACAAAAAAAAAAACTCCAGAAGGCTGGGAAATAAAAATCTGCAGGGGTTCCGAGGCCAGGAGACCACCAGGCCCCTCTAGGCATTCTACCTCACATAAATAACCTCAATCAGTCCTCATTGTATTCAGGGTTCTCATGGAAGGACTTGATGATGACGGTCATGTGGACGTCTGGCCTTTAATCCATCAATGGAGGGACATCACGGTGCTTTGATCAGGTGGTGGTGGCGCAGGTTTGAGCAAATTTCCGTGTCGCCCATCTTAAACCTGGAATGGTCACATGTGAATTTGATCATCTTAGGAAATTTCCAGGTCATCCTAATATATATCAGTAATCAAACCTTACTAAATTGATGGGATGGCGAACCAAGGTTGGACATGTAAAAGAGGCTCCTGCGAGGTACTATTTTATTTGTGTGTAGCAGTTTACCTGCTTTCCTGTAATGTTTCTCTGTCTTCTGCCTTCTTCAAACCTTCCTGTGAGATTTGCATCTTAGTATTTCCAGGAATTACATCCAGAACCTGGATGCTTGGATCATAAGCCAGTTTACAGGTTCAAAGCTGTCAACAGCACAGACGTCAATGAACTCTGCCCCGTCCCAGCATTCGTGAGCTGCAGAGTGCAGACACCTCCCAGTCCACTGTGCTCAGTCTTAGTGGGAGCCGGGAGACTGACTGCTGCTGGTCTGTTGTTGAATGAATTCATGAGCAACACACTACACCGTGGGCCAAAAAACCGTGCCACTTAATTATTTTCAACTATAACTCTGTTATTTCTTGAGTGATTTTTACACTTTAACACGCTATATATGCAAGCCTGGCCGTTCCCATTTTCCTGGGAATTATGGCAGTTTCATTCCCGGGAATGAAAAATGTCCGGGAATGGATTCCCTAGTACTGTACTCCTCAATGGTGCCAGCTAGCAGCCATATGCTTTCATTGACGTGATGTCTCTGTTTTTCTCTCTATCTCTCTCTTTCCTGCTCAGTAAATCCTTTTGTTCCATCTGCTTAAAAGTTGATAGGTTGGGACAAACCACAATCTATCTCTGTTTATTTTTGTACACTAATGGCATCCAGACATCTCTTGTTAAATTGCCTTCTCTGTATTATAACACATGTATCTTTGGTTATATTGTACAAACAGATACCTATCAAAAATGACGAACAAAAACAAATTAAAATACATTGCAAATTTTTTGACTGTGGTGGGCTGGCACCCTGCTCGGGGTTTGTTCCCTGCCTTGCGCCCTGTGTTGGCTGGGATTGGCTCCAGCAGACCCCCGTGACCCTGTAGTTAGGATATAGCGGGTTGGATAATGGATGGATGGATTTTTTGAGCCCGTGCAGCAGTAGCTTCTTTGGGTGAATGACAGACATATTCTGTGGTTGATGAAGCTCCTTCATTTTTTCAGCATTTTGAAAACAAGACTCCTCTTATTTTTTAATGTTTTAATTCTGCTGGTGTATTGCTGTCATTGTATGATCTTTTGGAATTCTGAGATGAGATATCCCAGGATCCCAGCATGCACTCATCTTGATTAACCCTACATCCATGCATAGATAAACTGAAAAAGATTTACACTCATATACATTGGATAAAATATGGGCTGACACTCTCTGTTGTGTGCAGCTTTTTAGTCAGAGTTATAAAATGTCCACACACACAAAATGTGGCCTGAAATATGGGCATGAAACTTTTCACGTAAAAGTTGGGGTGGGATGTTAGTATTACTGCTTTGGAGCTGCCTGATATAACCTTTAAGAACTCTCACATTCAGCAACACTTTCTATTTGAAAATAATAAATACCCATAATGTAGAGCAATGAACAGAGAACATTAGAACATTACAAATACTGTGAAGACAGCAGGGAATTCAGCCCAACAAGCTCGCCAATCCTATTCATTTGGATTCTCCAAATTTAACATGAAGCCAAGATTTGAAGGTCCCAAAAGTCCTACTCTACACCACACTACTTGGTAATTTCTTCCAAGTATAGTACAGTTCTTTGCGTGGTACAAAATCTGCCCTTAACAAGTTCCCAACCGTGTCCCCATGAAACGTAACAAAGTAAATTATGCATGTGAATTCTGCATCTGTAACCAACTTAGATAGGCTGAAGGTCTCGTTTTGCTGCCATAATGTATTTGTGTTTGTCAGTATAGCTTGTGTCTCACTGTACATTTAAAATTCAAGTTCACTGTCATATTTGAACATCAGAACAATTTTGATGAGTTCAGGCCATTTAGCTCGACAAAGCTTGTCTAGTCCTATTCAACTAAACATGCACAGCGGATGGTGAAATTCTAACATAACTGACCAACATGTTGCTAATTGTACAAATCAAATGTGCACCTTACCTTTAAAACTGGATTCTTCCTACCACTAATGGGAACGCATTTATAAAAAAAAATATGATTGTGTGGAAAGAATCCAAGAGGCTCACTTAAATACAGTCACTCAGTCATTGCTTACGTTTTATATTGTGAACCAAGAAACTTTGTTGGGTAAACATTTATCTACAATAGTGTGATCTGATAGTGAACAGAACCTTCAGGACTTTAAATGTGTATAATGAGGTATTATTATCCAGATACAATTGTGTACTGTAAGGTCAAATCTTGCATACTGTACAGGGTGATGCTCTAATAATTGTGATATCCATTGGAAGTGTTGAGATTTTTAAAAAGAAGACAATGATTTGCCAAAAATAATAATAGTTATATACAGTTCAATAGAAAACAATATGTGGCAAATGTTTGAAACTGGACACACACTTTGGAAATTGTGCTAGTTCACTACATCCCTGGAGAGCATACAGGTCAATGTCCTAGAGACCATGTTACTTAACACGATATTAAAGGTTTTCTCTGGTGAAACATTTCTGGTTCCCAATTAAAGCACTCTTTTTGGTTATGATTCTTGTTTTGCCCCATTGTGAAAGCTCAGGTGATCGATCAACCACACACTAATATTAAGGTTTGCGTTTCTAGTTTGTATATTCAATATCTATAAATGTAGAAAAATACACCAGTACTTCTCATTGGTCCCAGTTAGGTTATACTGTAAGAATTATTGATAATAAATAAAGGGATGCAGGAATCAGACTCTTAAAAGTGGATTTGGAGTACAGTAATCCCTCACTTATCACTGGAGATAGGTTCCAAGGCCGACCGCGATAACTGAATTTCCGCGAAGTAGGGACACCATATTTATTTAATTATTTAACGTGTATTTGGACGTTTTTAAATCCTCCCTGTATTGTTTACAACCCACCCTTTACTCTGTTAATAACAGGGACAACTGCTAAGCAATATGAAATCAGTAGATAAGTTTACACTTACTGTATAGCAAAGTACACATAGTTATATATGACATGATGATGGTGATGAATATGCTGCGCAGTAAAAATGATGACGATGAAGGTGATGATGACTTTTACTGAGTAGCCGATGACTGTATTTTACGTCTCTTCAGACGGCGATGCCATTTCCTGGGGCACCTCCTCCACGGTTTCCGAAGGTGTATCCGTAGTAGTAGTAGTAGTAATAGGAACTGGCTCTTTTTTGCGAGGCTGCAAAAACATTGTGATCGGCAGTTGCTGCCGCTGCTTCTTTTTCCGGTCAAAGAGCAGCTTGTAGGCGGTCATGACGTCGTCGACCTTATTGCAAAGATTCCTAAAGCAGATTCCATCCAGACTATCGCCTTATCACGTCCACTTGCAACTCGTTTTGCGCCCTGGTCAAAGGACACTGCGGCCGTAGATCTTATATGTTTTTCCTCCTTTTTAAATAAAAAGAATCGTGGACTCATTGATGCTGTAATGGTGTAGCTGTTCCCTTCCTTCAACATATCCAAAACTTTTACCTTTTCTGCAATCATTTGCATCTTCTGTTGGCGCTTGGACACGGCCCCTGAAGCAGGAGCACGTTAATGCTGAATGAGTGAGATGAGACTTCCTGGTTAATGCAGCACTCCATCGCTGAGCCAATCAGCAGCACACAGGAACTTAACTGCGTGCTCTGATTGGGTAGCTTCTCAGTCATCCGCCAATAGCATCTCTTGTATGAAATCAACTGGGCAAACCAACTTAGGAAGCAAGTACCAGAAGTAAAAAGACCCATTGTCCGCAGAAACCCACGAAGCAGCGAAAAATCCGCATTATATATTTAGATATGCTTACATATAAAATCCGCGAAGTCGTGAATCCGCGAAAAGTGAAACACGAAGTAGCGAGGGATTACTGTACTCTGTGTAATTCTGCTCACTAAAACACAAGCTATGTTAAAACACAGCCGCCGGACGAAACCCTGAACAAAAGGGCTTCTGCTACTCTAGCAGGCTAATGGAACTAAAACCTTTTTAGTTTTAAAGAGAGAAGGCTGCATGGAGACTTAATTCAGGTCTTCAGAATTGTCAAATCTTTCGATTGTGCTGTTTTAAAGTTAGAGAGAGAGAGCATTTTTTTATTAATAAAATGACTGGGAGATAAATATAGTACAGTAAAACCTTGGATTGCGAGTAACTTAGTTTGTGAGCGTTTTGCATGATGAGCTAAATTCATCCATCCATCCATTTTCCAACCCACTGAATCCGAACACAGGGTCACCGGGGTCTGCTGGAGCCAATCCCAGCCAACACAGGGCACAAGGCAGGAACCAATCACAGGCAGGGTGTCAACCCACTGCAGAACACACACAAACACACCCACACTAGGGCCAATTTAGAATCGCCAATCCACCTAACCAGCATGTCTTCAGACTGTGGGAGGAAACCCACGCAGACACGAGGAGAACATGCAAACTCCACGCAGGGAGGACCCGGGAAGCGAACCCAGGTCCCCAGGTCTCCCAACTGCGAGGCAGCAGCACTACCCACTGCGCCACCGTGCCGCCCATGAGCTAAATTTTTTAATAAATTTTAACTTGATAAACGAGCGAGGTCTTACAATACGAGTACAGTGAACCCTCGTTTATCACGGTTAATCCATTCCAGACTCTACCGCGATAAATGAATTTTCACGAAGTAGGATTCTTTATTTATAAATCGATTATTTTCGCAGTTACAGTATAGAAAACCTGTTTACAACCTTCTAAATACATTTTTTAACATTATTAGAGCCCTCCAGACATGAAATAACACCCTTTAGTCACCATTACACTCGTATTACCCAATATATTAGACAAAATAAGACATATTAGATGTTACACATATCATATTATTATTAATGTACTGTACATTTAATTACACACACACACACACACACAGATTCTTACATACAACCATTAACCTATGAAAGCATGAGCTCAGTAGGAGAGTCTTCAGGTGGTAAGCTGGAGCGCTGATCGCACCCTCAGAGGACACAGACACCCCTGGGAAAACCTCAGAAACAGCTGACAGTCTACCTTCACATTGCTCCTTACCCTTCTTACTTGCGCTATAACGCGCGATAAACCTCTCACGCGGTACTCCGCTTACTTAAAAGTATTGTGCAGCGCCTCTCAGCTTTGGAATTGGTTGTTTTGTTTCTTTCTCTCAGACATTCTCTGCTCCTGGCGGAACTGTCATCTCTGACTTGTCATGGAGCACGTATAAACTTTTGAAAAGAGACAAATGTTTGTTTGCAGTGCTTTGAATAAAGTTCTTTTTTTTCTACAACCTCCTGTGTCTCTGTGCAAATCTGTGACCCAAGCGTGACAAGGTGGTGCAGTATCTTCAGCAGGTGCGTCGTTGTCTTCTTCCGCTGAAGGAGTACTAGGAGTAGGCAGTGGGTGTCTGGGTGCGCGGCTGAAGAACATCTTGATAGGCAGTTGCTGGCGCTGTCTTTTCATATGTGTGAGGAGGCTTTTGTAGGGTATTGCCATCTTTGATCATATCCAAGAGTTTCACTTTCTCCTGGATGGTAAGCATCTTCCTCCGGCACTTAGTTTCATTGTCAGAAGGCTTAGAAAAAGCAGCACGTTTAGGAGCCATCGTGGGGCTTAGATAAAAGTGGTCAGAAAGCGCATGCGTAGTGACATAAGTGTGTATGAGAAAAAATCGCGATAGAGTGAAGCCGTGAAAGTCGAAGCGTGATATAGCGAGGGATCACTGTAGTCCATATATGTTTTGTCGGTCAAGTGTCACAATGAGCCAATGGTTTACTCTCTCTTGCTGTGGGATTGTGGGTAATCGTCTCCCATTTTCGGCCTCAGTCGGCGTGCCTCACTCATATAGTCAACATCTGTATGAGTGTATACTGTTTACTACAGCACTGTGACCACGTGTGTGTGCTGTGACGTGCGAGTCCCTGTCATGCACCCCAAAACACAAGGCTGAGTCTCAGTACTTTAGCAACACCAGCTTTATTCAGCTTGAAACAGGAACAGCACAGTTATTTATTGTAACGGGATCTGCCAATCTCCTACACACAGACACAGCAGTCAGGCAGGGTCGTGACCAGATTAGTGGCCAAGTAAAACTGTGCCCTGCATTTATAATGTTCCTTGTATCACCCATCAACGACGGGCACTTATAGAGCGACCACAATCTTTTTCAGATTCACTTTTACAGCAAACTGCTACAGTGCTGGGAGCCTGTAGTTGCTTCGGGACGCTCTTCCGCATGTCGTCCCGTTGGGGGGCAGAATCCCAAAAAAAGTTTACAGTTCTTACAGTGTGTAAAGCATTTTTTAATTTTGTGTCGAAGTGTAGTGACTCTTCAGGCTAAAGCAACTGTCATTGGATTGGTGTCCTTGTTAAAGTCGCAAAAAAAGAAGAAAATTCCAGTGAGCCAACAGATAGCAGGGATTCCGTTAGTTAGAGTGAAAGTCATCCTGCACAATAACCCTCCTCATCCTCCTACTCCTCCTCTCTCTCGTCTCCCTCACACCAGACACGATTCTTTTCAAAGGTAAAGTGCAGGTTAATTTGTTTAACGTATTTTTACTTTATATTTTGTATTAATCGTTTTTATATGAATATTTTTGGGTTGTAGAACGGATCATCTGAGTTTCCATTATTTCTTATGGGGAAATGATATACGAGTGCTTTGGATTACAAGCACGTTTCCAGAACAAATTATGCTCGCAAACACGGCACCACTGTATAGTCAAATTTTGGCTCGAATGTGTAACCAGGGAGTTAGAAAGCACTGTTGTTGAAGCATAAAATTAATCAAAAGTTGAAGTCTTAAAGCCAGAAAAATATTTCAAAAACCCTAATAAATTGTTACTAAACTTGCTACCTAAACACATGTGAAGTTTGTCCAAATCTTGAATAATTATAGGATACTCGTGTGCCAACCTTTACACAGTTGGTCGCTACAATGACTACACATGCAGTACATCCCAGGGGTCCATGTGAGAAAGGTTACCATGACAACAACCAATACAAACATGCAATAAATGTCAGCACCCACAACAAAACAAAATGGTGTCACAATATAGCAATAAATAAAATTACAAGTCTTAACAGAGACCTTCAGAATAAATGTTACTGTCTGATTCCTTGAGTAGAAAATCCCCCAAATAGTTTGTGTACCTTCAAGAAAATGGCTTTAAAAGAATTATTGAAAATTAAGGAAAACAACAGATTACATAATTAATAAGGCTGATCCAATGAAATTCTTCGAGTTAAATTACACACTGGAGGACACTTAGAGGAGAGTTAGCATATTCAAGTTAAGAAGAACCCTACAATAAAGTCTTTCTATAAAGGATCCTGGGTGTTTGGAACAAACCACTAACTCGTGTACTGTAGTTAATGCAGAAATTGTAATAACTTTTAATAATTATTGGATGAGATGAGATATTGGGACAAAGCGACAAGTAGAGTGAATGGTCTCCTCTCTTTTGCCTTTCGCTTTGTGTTCTGTTATTAATAGTACAGTAATCCCTCGCTACTTCGCGGTTCACTTTTCGCGGATTCACGACTTCGCGGGTTTTTAAATACAAGTGATTGCCCGCCTATCGCGGAAGTTATGTTCCAGACCCATCAGCAACAGGAGAAAATCCGCGATATAGAAAGACCATATAAATAAACATTTTTATAGTTTAAGCCTTAAAATACCCATCCCACATGCTTTAAACACATGTAAACTTATAAGACACACTTTGTTAACACATATGATATGTGGATGTCGGGCTAAGGATATGAGTAACATCTCACTATTATAAAACATTTTAACTTCACGCAAGACAAGACAGTGAGACAGGAAAATTGGTGATGTACAAGCTTAAAATTATTGACACGCAGAGCGACAAGCAGCACAAAGTCCACTTCTCCTTAGCGTTCATTCAGCTCCCCACCCCCTTGACAATGCGAAGTGGCAGGAGCGTACTGCGCTTCCGGGGAGGGGGGGTTTGAGCGAAGGTGCGTTCAGCTCTCACACACACACACACACACTCCTCGCGCAGAGCGACAAGCAGGCATTTTGGCAGAAGCAGCACAAAGTCCATTTCTGCTCAGCGTGAGTTCAGCTGCCCCCCTTCACAAAGCGAGTGCAGACACATTGACGTCTGATCGCTGTGTGCAGTGTTGATCTGAGGTGTTTAAGAATGTAGAAAGTGTTTAAGAGCATAGGAAGTGTTTATAAGAGTGTGGGAAAGGTTAACAAGAGAGTGAGAAAGGTTTGTAAGAGTGTGAGAAGGGTTTATAAAGCCTTAAAATATGTATAAATAATAAAATAAATATAGGTCGCTACTTCACGGATTTTCACCTATCGCGGGGGGCTCTGGAACGTAACCCCCGCGATAGGTGAGGGATTACTGTACTTGAAGAAATATGATTTGCCAATCTAGCCACTGTGATTTTTCCACATATCCTAAAGTGTTGCTTTCTTATGATTTATGCTTTTTCATTATCTGACCTGAAAGTCATAGTATTGTAGACATTCAAACAGAGATTTTGATACACAAAATGCTTCTAACTTTGAACCATTGGGCAAAATTCCACAATCAGGAAGATTTCATTTCATATATCATCTTTCACTCGTGCTACTGGATTTGATTTTGAGCCCACTGTGGATGTAAGGTTGTCATGTTGGTTTTCACAGAGTACTATAGCTTCCTCCTGTAATCCAAAGATGTGCAGGTTTGGTTCACTGGTCATCATTAGGGTTTAGGCTTATGAGAGAGCATGATGGCGTGTGTAAATGTACCCTGTGATAGCCTGGTGTGGTGGAAGAAGACTGGCCTCTGTGATAATGTAATAAAAAATAGGTTAGGAGAATGAAGGAAAGAAGGTCATTATAGTATGCAACATATCCCACTTCTTTGATTTTTTTAAGACCTTGCAAACTGTGAAAGGCACAATATAACATTCTTGTGCCTTATTTTACAAAATTTCTCTTCATTACTGATATTTTGATGAGATTGCATCACTTTTTGCCCAAATAATACAGATCTTATTATTACCACCTTAGGCAGACCCCTTATACTTGATGTGTAATTCTAAAAATAAAATCGGCCGCAGTTGGGAATTCACAAATCTAAGTGTTGTTTGAGAGATGGCAGTTTATTTAGGAACGGAAACTCTGCTTGAATATTCAGTATTGACAGCCGTGAGAGTGCTTCACACATCTACTGTATGAATTCATTACAAGATGGACCCTCCAGAGGTTTCTGTTTTTTCTTTTTATAACATTTATTTAATATACTCCTTGAAGCATAGTACACATCCAGGTTGTATTTTTTGAACATTTAACAGCTTCACTCATACATTGTGTGATGTTTACATTTTCCTTCTCTGGAAGTCTTTGATTCCCCGTGCAGATGTTCTTCCAAGCTATTTCACCAAAGTGTTGTTTTATTACTACTTCTGTACCCAGAGTGGAATTTCCATTTGAGTGGCTTCTTTTTCTCCCCAGCATATGTGGACTGCCTTTTAATGGTTTGTTTGATGCCACATAGATTGAACTTGGTCATGGCTGCTCATCATCAGTGTTAAGAATACAAAAAGAAAGTTGAATGAAGTGGTCTTTGTTATTATATATGAGGGACGTTCAAAAAGTAATTGGGCATTAAAAAGTTGGAACGACGCGGGGAAAATTGCTTCGCAAATGAAGATGACTATGTAGTAAAGTGATGTTATTTGTTTTTGAAATAAATACATAAATAGAGTTAAAATAATGTGTGGAAACTTTTTGAACATCAATTGTAATATATTTTGATTTTATAGTGCCTTTAATATTTATCTATCTATCTATCTATCTATCTATCTATCTATCTATCTATCTATCTATCTATCTATCTATCTATCTATCTATCTATCTATCTATCTATCTATCTATCTATCTATCTATCTACATTTATATGAAAAAGTTTGGGAACCCCTCTTAATTCTTTGGATTTTTATTTCTTATTGGCTGAGCTTTCAAAGTATCAACTTCCTTTTAATATCTGACATGCCTTATGGACACAGTAGGATTTCAGCAGTGACATTAAGTTTATTGGATTAACAGAAAATATGCAATATGCATCATAACAAAATTAGACAGGTGCATAAATTTGGGCACCCCGATAGAGATATGACATCAATACTTAGTGGAGCCTCCTTTTGCTAATCTAACAGCCTCTAGACGCTGTCCTCCTATAGCCTCTGATGAGTGTCTGGATTCTGGATGGAGGTATTGTTGACCATTCTTCATACAAAATCTCTCCAGTTCAGTTCAATTTGATGGACAGCCTGCTTCAAATCATCTCATAGATTTTCGATCTTATTCAAGTCAGGGGACTGTGACGGCCATTCCAGAACATTGTACTTCTCCCTCTGCATGAATACCTTTGTAGATTTCGAACTGTGTTTGGGGTCATTGTCTTGTTGGAATATCCAACCCCTGCGTAACTTCAACTTTGTGACTGATACTTGAACCTTATCCTGAAGAATTTGTTGATATTGGGTTGAATTCATCCAACCTTCGACTTTAACAAGGGCCCCAGTCCCTGAACTAGCCACACAGCCTCACAGCATGATGGAACCTCCACCAAATTTGACAGTAGGTAGCAGGTGTTTTTCTTGGAATGCGGTGTTCTTCGTCCGCCATGTAAAGCACTTTTTGTTCTGACCAAATAACTAAATTTTTGTCTCATCAGTCCAAAGCACTTTGTTCTCAAATGAATCTGGCTTGTCTAAATGAGCATTGGCATACAACAAGCGACTCTGTTTGTGGCGTGAGTGCAGAAAGGGCTTCTTTCTCATCACCCTGCCATACAGATGTTTGAATTGTAGAACGATATACAGATACACCATCTGCAGCAAGATGTTCTTGCAGGTCTTTGGAGGTGATCTGTGGGTTGTCTGTCACCATTCTCACAATCCTGCTCATATGCCGCTCCTGTATTTTTCTTGGCCTGCCAGACCTGCTGGGTTTAACAGCAACTGTGCCTGTGGCCTTCCATTTCCTGATTCCATTCCTTACAGTTGAAACTGACAGTTTTAACCTCTGAGATGGCTTTTTGTAGCCTCCCCCTAAACCAGGAGACTGAACAATTTTTGTTTTCAGATCTTTTGAGAGTTGATTTGAGGATCCCATGTTGTCACTCTTCAGATGAGAATCAAACGGAAGCACAACCTGCAATTCACCACCTTAAATACCTTTATATCTCATGACTGGACACACCTGTCTATGAAGTTCAAGGCTTAATGAGCTCATCCATCCAATTTGGTGTTGCAAGTTAATCAGCATTGAGCAGTGACAGGCATTCAAATCAGCAAAATGACAAGGGGACCCACATTTGTGCACAGCCAGTTTTTCACATTTGATTTAATTTCATACAACTAAATACTGCGTCACTAAAAATCTTTGTTCTGAAAACACCGCAGCACTCAGATGTTCCTAGGAAATGAAAGACATACCACTGTTATCTATCTATCTATCTATCTATCTATCTATCTATCTATCTATCTATCTATCTATCTATCTATCTATCTATCTATCTATCTATCTATCTATCTATCTATCTATCTATCTATCTATCTATCTATCTATCTATCTATAAAAACCTAAGCAGTTTGAATGCTATTGTCTGGACTACATCACAGCCTCGTTCCTCTCTTCATTTTGTGTTGTCTACTTACCCCTGGTTGTGCCTTCAATCCACAGTGACAGTGTGTCTGCCTGAATTAGATCTCTCAGTTGCTGCAGTCTATAGGAATACAGTTACCTGAGATGCCAAACTCGATCCTGTGGACTCACTGTGGCTGCAGGTTTTTGTTCCAGCCAGATTCTCAATCGGTGATAATAATCACTAACAACTGATCTCATTTAATTAGCTGGTCTTTTTTTACTCTTCTCTTATTCTGCATTCAGAAAAACACAGCAATATGGTTTTTACATTTATTGGGCATTTAAAAATATTTGTTTTTGTCTAAGGCTATAAATGCTTAACTCTCTTTTGTTGTTTTCCTATTATTTTCCCCTTTTCCTGTGTAGTTTGCTCCCTTTGTTTAACCCTACTAATGACAATTACCAACCAGCATAGCAGACACCCAGGATGATGAAAGCAGCAACAACTTCATTGTCAGAGCCACTAATTAGTAAATAATCAATTAAATAACCAAAGAAAAGAAGAATGAATATTAGTTTGAAAATACTGTTACCAACTTAAAAAAAATCTACATATTCTCCATATAACTGCTTATTTAAATTAAAAAAAAATCTACCAAATTTAGTTTGTAATTTCTACATTGACTTCAAAACACAGAAACTGGGAAATAATGACTCACTTAATTAGGCTAGGAGTCCAATGAAAAACGGAAGTTGGTTGGAACAAAAACCTGCAGCCACAGGTGGTCCCCAGGATCGAGTTTGGGAAGCCCTGCTATAAAAGGTTACTTTAACTTAGCTGCCCCTTTTCTTCTTTGTTGTTTTGTTACAGCAAGGGTTTGTTCTCTGGCTTATGTTTTTTGTCATTTTTGCGCCTTCTTTCTTTTAAATTATTATTTTTCATATGTTTATTATAATTACATATTTGTGTTATTATTGTTCTGTTTATTTATGTTTTAATATCCATCTATTGAGCTTCTATGTTCTCTCACAAGACGGCCATACAGATGTAACCGTTAAAGGACCACCCTCAGCCTTTATATTCTGAAACTGGGAGTATCCTTCAGTGGCTCATTAAAGTTTGGACAGTTCTGTTCTGTTGTCAGAATTTTTACTTCTGTTTTGTGGTTTCTGCTTAGGATTTCGTTATGGGACTTATTAGCCTTGAATTGCCTTTTTTTGCCCATTTTTGTTCTTGTTTGGTCTATTAGGTTTGAAATTTTGTCTAATGACTACACTAAATGGGAGCATCAGGAGACAAATGTTTATAACTAATGTCAGTCAGTCAGTCAGTCATTCTCCAATCTGCTATATCCTAACACAGGGTCACGGGAGCCAATCCCAGCCAGCACAGGGCGCAAGGCAGGAACAAACCCAGGCAGGGCACCAGCCCACACACAGGCACACACCAAGGACAATTTAGGACCGCCAATGCACCTAACCTGCATGTCTTTGGACTGTGGGAGGAAACCCACGCAGACACTGGGAGAACATGCAAACTCCACACAGGGAGGACCCGGGAAGCTAACCCAGGTCTCCTTACTGCAAGGCAGCAGCGCTATCACTGCGCCACCGTGCCGCCCTATAACTAATGTTTGTATTATAAATCAGCCAAGGTGAAAACTGGAAAGGGGTGCAGCAAAAGAGTAAAAAAACAATAAAGTTTAAAGAAAAAGATTTAAACCAATAGATGTAGTAAAAATACAGAAAGCATTCATAACCACAAATCAATTATTAATCTCAAAGAAAATCACACAAGAGTTTTAGGTTGTATCCACAAACTTAGACAACTATGACGCTGACCTTTATACCTTTGACCCAGTGTTATCACGTGCTGCACACTACTGGTTGACCTTACCTAGGAACAGCATAGAAACTGTAAACAGTAACATCTTAAAATGGTGGTGCCCATTATAAAAGGAAGATGCCACTGCAGAAGAATCCATTTCACAATTAGCTTGTCAAAAACAAAAAGTAATACTCTCAACCATTGAAATGCTTGGCTTCTAAACCCTACTAAATAATGTTTCAAATATTTGTTAAAAAATGTAAAGATGTACAGTGCATCCGGAAAGTATTCACAGCGCTTCATCACTTTTTCCACATTTTGTTATGTTACAGCCTTATTCCAAAATGGATTCAATTCATTTTTTTTCCTCAGAATTCTACACACAACACCCCATAATGAGAACATGAAAAAAGTTTACTTGAGATTTTTGCAAATTTATTAAAAATAAAAAAATTGACTAAAGCACATGTACATAAGTATTCACAGCCTTTGCCATGAAGCTCAAAATTGAGCTCAGGTGCATCCTGTTTCCCCTGATCATCCTTGAGATGTTTCTGCAGCTTCATTGGAGTCCACCTGTGGTAAATTCAGTTGACTGGACATGATTTGGAAAGGCACACACCTGTCTATATAAGGTCCCACAGTTGACAGTTCATGTCAGAGCACAAACCAAGCATGAAGTCAAAGGAATTGTCTGTAGACCTCCGAGACAGGATTGTCTCGAGGCACAAATCTGGGGAAGGTTACAGAAAAATTTCTGCTGCTTTGAAGGTCCCAATGAGCACAGTGGCCTCCATCATCCGTAAGTGGAAGAAGTTCGAAACCACCAGGACTCTTCTTAGAGCTGGCCGGCCATCTAAACTGAGCGATCAGGGGAGAAGGGCCTTAGTCAGGGAGGTAACCAAGAACCCGATGGTCACACTGTCAGAGCTCTAGAGGTCCTCTGTGGAGAGAGGAGAACCTTCCAGAAGGACAACCATCTCTGCAGCAATCCACCAGTCAGGCCTGTATGGTACAGTGGCCAGACAGAAGCCACTCCTTAGTAAAAGGCACATGGCAGCCCACATGGAGTTTGCCAAAAGGCACCTGAAGGACTCTCAGACTATGAGAAAGAAAATTCTCTGGTCTGATGAGACAAAGATTGAACTCTTTGGTGTGCATGCCAGGCGTCACGTTTGGAGGAAACCTGGCACCATCCCTACAGTGAAGCATGGTGGTGGCAGCATCATGCTGTGGGGATGTTTTTCAGCAGCAGGAACTGGGAGACTAGTCAGGATAAAGGGAAAGATGACTGCAGCAATGTACAGAGACATCCTGGATGAAAACCTGCTCCAGAGCGCTCTTGACCTCAGACTGGGGCGACGGTTCATCTTTCAGCAGGACAACGACCCTAAGCACACAGCCAAGATATCAAAGGAGTGGCTTCAGGACAACTCTGTGAATGTCCTCGAGTGGCCCAGCCAGAGCCCAGACTTGAATCCGATTGAACATCTCTGGAGAGATCTTAAAATGGCTGTGCACCGACGCTTCCCATCCAACCTGATGGAGCTTGAGAGGTGCTGCAAAGAGGAATGGGCCAAACTGGCCAAGG
Organism: Erpetoichthys calabaricus; assembly: GCF_900747795.2. NCBI lineage: Eukaryota > Metazoa > Chordata > Cladistia > Polypteriformes > Polypteridae > Erpetoichthys > Erpetoichthys calabaricus. Next base: position 190,803,273 of record NC_041400.2, read on the forward strand.
ATAGGTGTGCCAAGCTTGTGGCATCATATTCAACAAGACTTGAGGCTGGAATTGCTGCCAAAGGGGCATCGACAAAGTATTGAGCAAAGGCTGTGAATACTTATGGACATGGGATTTCTCAGTTTTTTTATTTTTAATAAATTTGCAAAAATCTCAAGTAAACTTTTTTCATGTTGTCATTATGGGGTGTTGTGTGTAGAATTCTGAAGAAAAAAATGAATTGAATCCATTTTGGAATAAGGCTGTAACATAACAAAATGTGGAAAAAGTGATGCGCTGTGAATACTTTCTGGATGCACTGTAATGGTAGATCATGACAATATGTTATTTTTTCACAATACACATATATTTGGAAAAAGTAGTGATTCAAGGTGGAATATTTTGGAAAATATAATTGCAATAAGTCCACCAGCAGTCTACTCTTCATGGTTTGGCGTAACCTGCCTCATATGTGTGGAAAGATGTGAGGACGAATAAGCCTATGAAGACTAGAGATGTAAGTCCCCTTGAGGCATTTCTATCACAACTATATTTAATCTTATGCCTAAATTACACTCATTTTTTATTTAGCGTATCTTACTCTTCTCAAAGAGGCAAACAAAAAATACTGCATGAAGATGGAGGTGAAATACCGATGATTGTGTGCAGTCCAGGTAGTAGAATCCTCACCCTCATTGTGAGCAGTTACTCTGGGTTTTTTCTAACTTTGAACTGTCAAAGCTAGTGGTTAAGAAGTTGATTCAGCACTCAATCGAGAGGCATTTAATTCTCACCTCCACTTTTTCACTCATCAAGTTAGGATCTTGACTCAGTTGTTCTGTCGTCATTCTGTTTTTATTCCTCAATTTTGCTCATATTACGCTGCAAATTCAAGTTGAAATGTTTCATTTTAGTAAGATTACATGCTCATTGGTCTCTCTAACTGAAAAAATAATAATATTAAAAACTCAAGTGTGCCATAAATGTATTGCAGAATATCATACATGCATAACCCTAATTTTAGCTTTAGAAAGACCATTTTATTGTATACAGTAATCCCTCCTCCATCGCGGGGGTTGCGTTCCAGAGCCACCCGCGAAATAAGAAAATCCGCGAAGTAGAAATCATATGTTTATATGGTTATTTTATATTGTCATGCTTGGGTCACAGATTTGCACAGAAACACAGGAGGTTGTAGAGAGACAGGAACGTTATTCAAACACTGCAAACAAACATTTGTCTCTTTTTCAAAAGTTTAAACTGTGCTCCATGACAAGACAGAGATGACAGTTCAGTCTCACAATTAAAAGAATGCAAACATATCTTCCTCTTCAAAGGAGTGCGTGTCAGGAGCAGAGCATGTCAGAGAGACAGAGAAAAGCAAACAAATCAATAGTGCTGTTTGGCTTTTAAGTATGCAAAGCACCGCAGTACAAAGCTGTTGAAGGCGGCAGCTCACACCCCCTCCGTCAGGAGCAGGGAGAGAGAGAGACAGAGAGAGAGAGAGAGCCAGAGTTTGTTTTTCAATCAAAAATCAATACGTGCCCTTCGAACTTTTAAGTATGCGAAGCACCGTGCAGCATGTCGTTTCAGGAAGCAGCTGCACAAAAGGTAGCAACGTGAAGATAATCTTTCAGCATTTTTAGACGAGCGTCCGTATCGTCTAGGTGTGCGAACAGCCCCCCTGCTCAATCCCCCTACGTCAGGATCAGAGAAAGTCAGCGCAAGAGAGAGAAAGAGAAAAGTAAGTTGGGTAGCTTCTCAGCCATCTGCCAATAGCGTCCCTTGTATGAAATCAACTGGGCAAACCAACTGAGGAAGCATGTACCAGAAATTAAAAGACCCATTGTCTGCAGAAATCCACGAACCAGCAAAAAATCCGCGATATATATTTAAATAAGCTTACATATAAAATCCGCAATGGAGTGAAGCCGCGAAAGGCGAAGCACGATATAGCGAGGGATTACTGTACAGTGGTTGGTGCTGCTGCCTCAAAGACGCAGAGAACTGGATTCAACTTTCAGTCCCACCTCTGTGGAGGTTGTGTGTTCTCCTAATCGCTCTGAATGGTTTTCCTTCCATGTTCCAACAGTATGCCGGTTAAATTAACTTTTATTAATTGACTGATAATTCTAATTCAAAGGCAACTAACAACATTTTAGATGCAATTGGTTACTTTTAGTGTGTGGTTGTGTATGTGTGTGTGTGTCCTGCGGTGGGTTGGCGCCCTGCCCAGGATTGGTTCCCTGCCTTGCGCCCTGTGTTGGCTGGGATTTGCTACAGCAGACCCCCGTGACCCTGTGTTCGGATTCAGCGGGTTGGAAAATGGATGGATGAATGGTTACTTTTTTTGTTTTTCCCATTGGAATATAGGCAGGCAAAGTGAATTGTTCATGGAGATTTGAGCCCACAACCTCAGGGTTTGAAGTCCAAAGCTTTAACATCTATGCCATACCGCCTGCCTAAGTGATTATTCTCAATTGTAAAAGTATGAGTGGGTGTGAGTGTATGTGTGTACGTTTGTATGCAATGGACTGGCATTTCACATAAGGGCTGGTTCCTGCTCCGTGCCTGTTGCTGCCAGCATAGGTTCTGCCTCAGTGTATAAATAACTGTATTAAATAGGATCAATAAGTGAACGGATGGAAGGATGAGTGACTGCAAGTGTGTGAGTGAACGTGTCCATTAGACTAGCTGGACTACTGGGATAGGCTACAGCTCTCTGCAGTTCTATAATGGATTAGAAGGGTTCAGAAACTGGATAGGCTTTGCTCTTTTTTAGCAGCTTTGATCCTTAAGACATGTTTGTACCCTTGAGGATAAGGGCAGGAACTATTATAATTAGTTTTATTAAGATGGGGCAGGTCTCCTTCTGTCCCTTAAATCATCACACATTATTAAATGATGATTAACACAACTCTGGGTAAGTGACATGTCCTCAAATTTAACACCTTCTTCTCAAAGTACTGGAAATTAACCTCTCCCAATTAGAAAATAAAGTCTGTGAAATTATACAGGAGAGTGGAGAAAAAAAAAAGTGAACTATCATTTAAAATGAAAATAACGTATAAAATTAAGGACCATTTAGAGTTGGTGTGATCCCAAGGTAAAAGTGTGCAACACATATAGCAGGACCTGAAAATTAGAATTCAGGAACTTTAGTCTGAAAGCAGCATTTTGCACCTTGAGCCTGAGATCTAATTATCAGGTACTAATTTCAGCACAGTGTGTGCCGTCACTTCGGGATTTTATACCTCAGAAATTCATAGAGACCAGCCCTAGAGCAACAGCTAGGCAGTCTTGTTGAATTACGCTTCCTTTATGTTTGAATAAGTTGATCTTTCACAATAACGTGCAGTGAATACACTTGACTTGAGCATTCCTAGTCTTCATCCTCTTTCTCTGTACATTTAGCATTCGTTTGCTCAGAGGTTGATGCACTTGTTGTTTCCTGAGCAGATCTCGTTTTCTCCACCCTAGTGGCCCGCTTCTTCTCTTCTTTCGTCAGCATCTTTTTGGATTAAAACTGATAAAGTCAGTGTTTGTGTTGCAGTTACTTAGTACGTTTTCCTTAATTTTTCACTTAAGCTGGCACTTAAGTCTTTAATCTGCCTCAAGAATGATTTAACGTATGAAGAGGTAGGGGAAGTGACGGCGAAGGTAGTAGGGATGAGAATGGCGTCCATACGCATGCGCCACACGGCCACCCTACTGGCCGCTGCCAAGAGTTGATTCTACAATAAAATACAATAAAAATAAAAAGAGGAATAACCTTGGAGGTCAATCATCACCCCAAAAGTGGATAGTAGACGTCACATAGTATATGTGCACAAAATTTCAGGTCAATCGGTCAAACGGTTTGTGAACTACAGGTGATTTAAAATCCTGGACAGACAAACGAACAGCCACGGTAGAGTATTATATACAAAGATACTGCCTTTCACTATAAGGGCCACAGTAAGCCAGTTTAAAATTCCTACCAGAATACCACACAAAAGCAACACAAGAAAGCGAAAAAAACAAACTAAATAACTGGGGAAATATGAAAAATTTATATCAGATAATGGAAGACCTGGTGGATGGTCTCATAAAAATAGTCTTTGTTTTCTAAGAAATGGGGACGATGCATTAAGAATGGAAGTTCAGGGCAGGGAGGAGTTATGACAGTCAACCACAAAAACACCACAGGCTATAGGTGTTCATCTTAGTGCCTTCATAATGTACAACTTTGTCCTTGAGTGTTTCTAGAGTGTGGTGAGTGCATGTATAAACCCTTGACACAAATTTTTTGACAGTCACTGAACATTGAGGAAATTCTTAAAGACTGAAAAATAGTAAATATCTTGTCATATTAAAAAGGTGATTGGGTAGATTCAAGTAACTACGGGCCAGTAATCTTAAAGTGTATCACAGGTAATTTGATGGATGGAATTATGAAGAAAAAGATTGAGCAACACATAGATAGATAGATAGGAAAGGCACTATATAATAGATAGATAGATAGGAAAGGCACTATATAATAGATAGATAGATAGGAAAGGCACTATATAATAGATAGATAGATAGATAGGAAAGGCACTATATAATAGATAGATAGATAGGAAAGGCACTATATAATAGATAGATAGATAGGAAAGGCACTATATAATAGATAGATAGATAGATAGATAGGAAAGGCACTATATAATAGATAGATAGATAGATAGGAAAGGCACTATATAATAGATAGATAGATAGGAAAGGCACTATATAATAGATCGATAGATATATAGGAAAGGCACTATATAATAGATAGATAGATAGATAGATAGATAGGAAAGGCACTATATAATAGCTAGATAGATAGGAAAGGCACTTTATAATAGATAGATAGATAGGAGACTAAGTCATTCTGTCTATCTATCTATCTATCTGTTATATCCTTAACAAGCAGATGGACAGATGGTGTATAAACATTCAGTCTATCCATCCTGCTAATTCAATTTTATAGCCATAGACAGCAATGACAGCATCAGGAACAAGCCCTGGGCAGGGACCATTGCATCATAAGGCACACACACACAAAATCAGACTCACCAATCAATCAAACATGCACATTCTCCCCACGAAGACAACATGCAAACTCCATTTGAACAGTGACCAGGCCAAGATTTTTAATCATTTCAATAAATGTAGCAGCACCCCATGGTACTTACTTATTCAATTCACTTATTACTTATTTACTTATTAAATTTAATAATTTCTCTGAAATAAAGTATAATCCATTAGAAATGGAAAACATTTTTAGAAACTTTGTAGTATTGTTTATCTTCCCCTCCTTAAAAATTTTAGAAACTTAATGGACATTGAAAACTATATTCATGTTATCATTACCACAAAACTCAGCTTTTTCAGTTTGCAAAACACTTGTGAAACACGTGGTATTTTGCTTCCTACAAACTTTTTGCCATTGAAGTAGAATGGTGTTTATTTCCTGCATGTGTCTGCCTATAAGATACATGTTGTGTTTGTACTGGTAAATTCTGATCGCAGACTTGGAGATTATAATTCTAAAGTGCTTTGGAGAGAGAAATGGAACATGGCTTCTGTGAGCCCTCACCTGTAGGAATCAGGAAAAAGGAAAGAGCAGTTGGTAGGTAACAGCAGTGAGGTTATTGAGGGCAAGTGGCTTTCTGTATACAGTGGAACCTCAGGTCACGACCGTAATTCGTTCCAAAACTCTGGTCGTAATCTGATTTGGTCGTGACCCGAAGTAATTTCCCCCATAGGATTGTATGTAAATACAATTAAACCGTTCCAGACCATACGAACTGTATGTAAATATATTTTTTCAAAGATTTTTAAGCACAAATAATGTTAATCATACCATAGAATGCACAGCGTAATAGTAAACTAAGTGTAAAAACATTGAATAACACTGAGAAAACCTTGAACAACAGAGAAAACTAACATTGCAAGAGTTCACACTACAGCCTTACGAACTGCTTGCTAAAAACACTTTTTTTAAATGAGTTTTAAGCACAGGGAAAAAAATGAACATTTGAAAAATCCGTAATTTAATAAACAACCAAGAAAAGTAACATTGTAACAGTACACACTATGAACCGATAAGCTGTAAACAGAAGTGAAGTGGAGGTTAAAATCCAATAGAAAAAAGTCTTCATTAAATACGAGGTTAAAACAATGCTCGAATCAGTCTCTTTAAAAACAAGCCCGGTGCATTCTTTAACTGCCTTCTCGGCCTTAGGCGGCCAGCCCTCGCTCTCTCTCATGTGTGTGTGTGTCTGTCACGCTCTCTCTCTCTCTCGCTCGCTGCACAGGGAGAGACTGAACACGTGCAGAAATCATCAGCGCGCACAAACTGAAAGGGATACTGGCTTGTTCGTATACCGAGTGTGTGGTCGTGAACAGGTGCAAAAGTTTGCCAAACTTTTTGGTCGTAACCCGATTTGTACGTGTTCAGAGACATTCGTGAACCGAGGTTCCACTAAGTGTACTAAGTTTTCCTATGGACAACACAATATTGTGCACTGTGATGTGTTTCGGTGTGTTTTGTCATTTGGAAAACACAAAACAAGCTCTTTGGTTTCAAGAGCGAATAAGAGGTGATTTTTGGGAGCTCCTTCTGGTGGTTTGTTCTCAGGAGAAAATGATGCCTCCTTCTGGACAGTCAGGCTACTTTATAGTGAGTACATCGGAAGAGGTGGGGCTAAGGAGGGGATGGAAGGAGAAGATGACGTTAGCAATATCTATCTATCTATCTATCTATCTATCTATCTATCTATCTATCTATCTATCTATCTATCTATCTATCTATCTATCTATCTATCTATCTATCTATCTATCTATCTATCTATCTATCTATCTATCTAATCCTGCCAACTACACTATCTATCTATCTATCTATCTATGTATGTAATCCTGCCAACTACGCTATCTATCTATCTATCTATCTATCTATCTATCTATCTATCTATCTATCTATCTATCTATCTATCTATCTATCTATCTATCTATCTATCTATCTATCTATCTATCTATCTATCTATCTATCTATCTATCTATCTATGTAACTGATTGGAAGAGACTACTGTTAGGCATTGGTCTGTATAATGCATCTGCAAGTTTAGTTATTCAGATGGCTTTATTATTTTTCTTTAATTTCGGTACTTTTAATAGATAACTGTCACTTTTTTCTAGATAGTCTTTTACTTGTAATGTCTGTACATTGATTTTAGTGTATGGAACGTGGCTGGCCAGCAATGGGTGAAGTGCTGTTATTTTACAGATTCTCAATTTTAACACACTTCTCTGTTAAGTCCTTGCTGCAGTGCCTTTTCTGACCCTGAGAAGATGTTCTGTGGCCTGCATACCTTACATTGCACAGATTTCTTCTGACAGTGTGCCAGTTTGGGCCATGATTAAGTCATGCTGCCTGTGCTTTCAAATCAAGACCCTTGTGAACTCCTGTTTTAGCTGCAGTCAAGAGAGCAAGGCTGTATTAATGACATAAGAGCCTTTGGCCGAGTCTGCACACTAGATTAAAATGTGGGTCAGGTGAAGAGAAATTGACACTTTTGGGCATCACAGACCTTTTTTCTTTTTTTAATCTGACCATATCAAAGACAGAAGTGAAAAAGAAACAGTGCCTTAATTCTGCTGGTTCTGTCAGTAATAAACTATGATGCATTCAGTCCAAAACACAAGGGAATGAACTTGCTAAGTAAAGGAAAAGTCAAGTAGTAACTCCAAGAAGCAGAGGTACTTGTAATGTAGTGTGTTAAATTGTGATGTAAACTCATTAAATACAGAAGGATATACTGCTTAGGGACATCAGAATTCAATGGGTGATAATGTTTGAGGAATTTATCCATACATTTTTCTGATCCTGCTTCTTGTTTGACAAGATCATGTTACAAGGAAGAAATCAATCTTGGACCAAACTGATCACTAAACACAATATATCATACTTATATTATGTCAGTTTCCTGTTTTCAACTAGTGTTAACCACATTTGTGGGATACAGAAATGCCCAAACACAGAAAGAGTATGCAAACTGCACACATTTTGTGACCATGCATGGAAATGACCCCGGGTCCTATAGCTGCAAGGCAGTAGTGCTTCAGAATCATTGTCATGTTTCTCAAAATGTGATTTAAGGTTTTTCTTAAACTCTAATTTCTGGTCCTTATCTACAGTATAGCTTTTTCTGTTTTGTACTTGATAATAAAGAAATCAAGTATTTCCAAGTTTAAGTCTGTGTTTGTTGTCGTGTGTTCACAGTTCAGTGACATTTGTTCCTTCAGGATTCTCACAAATGTGTGCAATATAAACAACCAGACAATAAATACAGCACCATACATTTAATATAATATCAGATGATAGATAAACATAGAAACATGTATTGGGTCATCTGATAGTGCTGTCATATTAAGCGACTCTGAAGAAGTCTTAAGGCCTGAGGATATAAACTGTCTCTCAGTCCAGTGGTGTAAGTACTAATGGTTCTAAATGGGAGAGTGGGACAAGTGGCTGTTCATGACTGAGGCCTTTAATAACACTGTTAGACATTTCTAAGGTACTGTACCATTGTTTACTTGTTTAGTTTTTACTGAAATAATAATAAAAATAAACTTTATTTATATTTAGTTTTGTAATGAACGTTTAGCTACTTTAATATAGCTAAAATGTCCATTGTAAAGAAAGTACCGGTATGTTGTTCTTTACATCTAACCATGACTTTTATATAGTAACTTCAAAATAATCCAAGGCATTTCTGAGGCTCAGGGCAATCATTTCCATAATTCTACAATTGTCAGATTAAGTGATTCACTTAGACTCATGTTAAAGAGGAACTGAACAGAAACCTATACAGCTTGATCTAACATGACCCTTGAGGTGTTTTACAAGTACAGAACAATTGCTTCATTATTTGTACAGTTGGAAAAGTCTTTAACAATCCCATAAAGATTCAACGGTTAGGAGCGATGACATTTATACTGTCTCACACGTGCTCATGGGAGGCAGCTAAAGGGCTTGAATGAGGGCACTTCCGAATCAGACGGAGGATGGGGCAGAGTACACTGATTTTTTCTCTCACTTCCGTGCAGACCATTCACAGGAAATTCCATCTGGCCCTGGTGATGTCACTTCCGGGTGCGAACCTATAGATGAAGACTTTTCCGGTACCGGCCCCCTTGATGTCATGTCCAGGCCCGAGCCTATGGCTGAAGACCCTTCCGATCGCGACCCCTTTGACGTCACTTCCTATCCTGACCTCTAAAAGCCTCGACCTTTCCCCTACTCCTCCAGTTCTGTTTTGGACTCTGATTTGTGCACACCAGTGCTAATTTTTTTTATTGGCAATTTTGCAGCCTGGAAAATAAAATACGGGTGGCTGCTCCAAACCTTGCTATGGCTCGTGACCAAGTTTGTGACAATACCCATATCACTTAATATAACAGCAACTTTCAATAGAGTAGTTTACATGTACACTATCACTTGGCTGTCTCTATATGTCAACATTTGAAACACTGACTGGTGACACGCTTAGTGTCATACAGTTGAGGTGGGCATGATGAGACACTTTTGATTCCTTCATGTGGCCTTCACAGCTGGAGGTACTTGTGTAAAGATGATGTGAGGAACACTGAATTTTTAGTCTGATTCTCCTGTAACTGGAAAAGTATGCTAAAGGTGAACTAGCCAATGGGTGATTGCCTATAAGACAACTCCACAACCATTATTATTATATTTAAAAGTGCACAGAGTGCAAAATCATGTTCTATGGCATTCTGTGAGCTCATAAGCCGAATGAAGGGGTTTTTGTCATCAGTCAAGCCACATCAAAGGGCAAAATAAAACAAGACATGTAGGAAGGCATTCTACACAATTCGGGATTAAGAAAGGTTTGATTGACTTCCATCCTGACACTTCTGAAAGTGTTACCCTATCATTCATATATGTCGCCTACGCTTCTAACCTGCTCAATCCAGACCAGGGTCGCTGGAGTCTAACCCAGATAACCCCCTGGAAAGGGCGCCAGTCCATCACAGGTCAAACACACATACCAGAGCCAATTTAGCATCACCAATTCACCTAACCTGCATGACTTTGGACAGTGAGAGGAAACTGGAGCACAGAGGAAATCCGATGCAGACATGGGGAGGACATGTAAACTCCACACATGGAGGACCTGGGACCTTAACTCTGGTCTCCTCACTGGAAGGCAGCAGCACACTACAACTCAAAGTCAAAGTCAAAGTGAACTTTATTATCATCTCAACTATATACAAGTTTATAGATAGATGAAATTGCAAAGCTCAGGGTCCACAGTGTAACAACATGAAGTGCAAATAAAAAATTAAAATTAAAACACAAACAAGACAAGACATTGTGCAAAGACAAGACAAAGTAGCAGCAGCAATATTGCATTTAGTTATCAATATGAACATTGATGCAATGTATGTTATTATGCAAGCTAGATACATAAATATAGTCAATAGATATGTAATATAATAAATAAATAATAGATATAGATAATACAGAAACTATCATGCAATAAAAATAATTATAATTATGTAATTATTATTAACTCTACCACCATGCTGCCCTCATCCCCTCATTCATATATGCATTTTCGTAATCCTACTTTTTTTGTTAAACATGTTCAAAAATCAAATGGATAATCAATAAGGCAAGTTTATTATTATTTCCCGACCACCCCACTATAAGTTGGGCTATAAATTCTATATTTTTAATAAACAGTAAATATTGGAAAAACAGAAAAATTAAATCTTCTTTTCAGTAACAACGAGATAAACTAGCAACACTGGTCTACAAAAAAATATTTTTTGTTTGCTTCTGGGAACTTCAGCGTATCTCTTTATTAAGTTTTTCACACTGATTTCATATATGAAATTGGAATTAAGCTAGCATGTCAGATTTTTGAAATACACGTCATTGACGTATTGACACTTTTGAATATCAATATAATATATCAACACGATATCTGGAGGTTGAACTCTGTCCCACCAAAATTGTTTTGATGTGTTTATTCTGAAAACAAACCAGAAGACGATACCAGAGACACATTAAAGCATATTTATGTCAATTTACCTCAATATAAAAGTGTGGTCAGCGTACCCAAAAATGTTTGAGTCACTTGCTTTTGCGCTTGTACTGCACATCCGTCTCTCTTTGCAAGAACCAACAGCAGTCACCCATCATGCTCGGTGTGAATTTTTCCCGATATCAGTTTCCCATCACCTTTATATCTTGATGAAATCTTTCCTCATACTCATCTCTGACATTGCTTAGATTTGGTGGAAAAACGTCGAGATGAGAATGTAAAAAATGCGTCTTCAATGACATTCTGGCTCCCGTAAGCTAATATACTTTCAGCATATTCTCCACAAGCTCAGTATAATTCTCTGCTCTGTGACTGTCAAGAATATTCTGGATAACCCGCACGAATGAGGGTGCTGATTCAGTGGGCTTCAGTTTCCTTTTGAACTCATCGTCAAGCATCAATTCACGGATTTCAGGGCCAACAAAAACACCTTCCTTCATTCTGGCTTCACTTTTCTTGAGAACTTATTTCTTAAATGCTGAAATGCATTGCCTTTACTGTCCAGTCACCCTAGTTGTCCAAGACCTGGAACATCATAACTAAAAAACGGGACATGCTGGATGAAAACGGTTTTCAGATTTGGAGTCATCAAGTGAAATTTGTTAAAGTACAGGTGAAAGAATCCCAGTAGCAAAATGCTTGTTGACCAGTGTAATCAATGAAGTGTTGTTTTCCTGTGGCAGATCAGATAATTGAGTGCAATTGCTGGTAGAAACTATGAAAATGCACATCACAAGAAACGTATATGGCTAAACACTTCACAACAAGCATCTTCTACACACCATTCTTTTTGCAGAATGCTGTTCGACAAGTTGCATGTTCGCTCGGTGATCCCGGTCTAGTGTAGTGGCACTAAAATTTTAACTTTGGTATCGATGCCATGTATTTGACCTCTGCACCAAAGCAAATAACAAACAACTCTACCCCTTCGCCCATCTCACAGATGCTTCATTCTCTCTGCACCACAAACATGCATGCCTCCCTACTAAGCCTCACTCCGCAAATTTTTAAGAGGTGTGTTCCACCTTGGAGTCTCCAATATAGCGGTTCAAAGAGACAGGCTTAGGGTACAGATTGCACTAATAAACGACTGAGCATGACATGCTTAAAAACTACCATTCACTTCCGATGCCAAAATTTAGTGCCATCTTGCCGGGGACAGCACGAGGTGTCTACCCCAAAATATTTCAGCCTGAGCCAGTCAACCCAATAGAGGCATCATTTATGAAAGTTAAGGAGGGTGCGCTTTTTGTCCATGTTATGTACACAGAGGGTGACATTTATGAAAGCTAAGGGGGGCGTGCTCCAGACACCGAGTGGGCCCTTCCATCAGGTCATCAAAGTCTAATACTGACTACTTGCTATGGACACTGTGGGGCACCCCATCCCACCCCTGCCTAAGGCTTCAAATGGGTTTGACTGGCAAAGCTAATAAAACGCTGGTAGTGTAATTTGAGTAAACTGAGTTTTTTTTTTCTATTTTTTTGGTGCTGTTATACCTCACAACCCCAGCCTAGTGATGTGTCAGGTCATTGATTTCAGTTAGTGACACAGAAAGTAAAATGTGACATCTTGAGAGCTGATGGTTAAATCTGAAGCATTCATATTAGGCCTTTTCTCAAGTCCACAGTTGATAAAAAAAAAAAATATATATATATATATATATATATATATATATATATATATATATATATAGTACTTTTTAAAAACCACGCTTATATTAAGTTAAAAAGAGTACTAAAAAGTAAAGAATAAGTCTCTCATACATCACTCTCCAAATAAAAGGTGGGCACTTTAGCTAAGATTTCAAGAAGTGTTTTTTGAATATTGATTGATGAAAAGCGCCCCTGCTTTTATTTTACGAGTGATGTATGAGAGATTTATATATATATATATATATATATATATGTATTATTTTCAACTTTTTAGTCTTGGGTTTGTTTTAGTTTAATTTTGTAATCAATATTTTAACACTTCCTTTAATATTTCTATCCGTTATTAGCGCCTTCTATTGGTGAAATCTTGAACTATTCTTCATATGAAAATTTCATTTCTTAATTAACATGGATTAATTGATCAATTAGTGAAACTGATTATTGATTCATGTGTTGTCATCGGAAGTGAATAAGTGTGCAAAATTTCAAGTCATTTGGACAATAGGAAGTGGGTTAAATATCGATTACAAGATTTGTACCAGATAACAAACAGGTGAAGTTAAAATAAGCGTGGTAATAATAATTAGCATTTTCTATGGTCCGAGTTCACACTTCTTTTACCTCTGTTTTATAACTAAGTTATATATTTAACAAAATGTTATTGTTCATGTGGTGTTCCAACTTGCCTGTTGGTGTTAGACAACAGGCCAAGAGAGGCCTGTTTATGGGTTGTACAGTTGTCCATCATTAATTTGAGATTTTTATCTAAACTCTGCAAATTGTTAACTTCTCTTGGACAAGATACAAAATCTAACTATTAATGTAATGATTTAATCAAAATCACTAAGTGTGATTGTATCAATTTTCAGGCCTGTCTGTTGATATCACACAACTTTAGTACACTGCTTCATAAATGATACAGAGAAGTACTCCTTCAAAATTCAAAGTGTAAGTATAAAAATGTTGATAGTAATATTTTACATAGAATTCTCAAGTTCAGTAAAATATCTTGGTTTTCCGGTTTCACACACATTTCACTTGTTCCATGTATACTATAAACAGAGAAAGTATTGTGATGGGGACAAAATTTCAACTTTGAGTGCCCAGTGGATTTACATGTTGTAGGCTTCCCTGGATAAGATTTGATCAATTCTCAGTGATGTCTGCATGTGTGTCAGGATGCAAATTCATGGACAAGGTTGATGATTCAATCCAAACAAAACCTGGCAGAGTTATTATCATGAAAAAATGATTTTTCACAAAACTGATCTATTCAGATTTTACCCTACAGAGCTAACTACATATACTATACCAGTAACGGGGCACTGCCCGATAATGTGCAGTGAATACACTTGACTTGAGCATTCCTAGTTTTCTTTCTCTTTCTCTGTACGTTTAGCATTCGTTTGCTTAGAGGATGATGTGCTTGCTGCTTCGTGACCAGCTCTTGTTTTCTCCACTCCTGCTTCTTCTCTTCTTTCGTCAGCATCTTTTTGCATTAAAACTGATTAAGTCAGTGTTTGTGTTGCAATTACTTAGTACGTTTTCTTTAATTTTTTACTTAAGCTGGTACTTAAGTCTTCACTCTGCCTCAAGAATGATTTAAGATATGAAGAGGTAGGGGAAGTGATGGTGAAGGTAGTAGGGATGACAACGACGCCCATACGCCTGTGCCGCATGGCCGCCCTGCTGGCCACTGGTGAGAGTTGATTCTACAATAAAATAAAATAAAAAGAGGAATAACCTTGGAGGTCAATCATCACCCTTAAAGTGGATAGTAGACGTCACGTAGTATATGTGTACCAAATTTCAGGTCAATAGGTCAAAACAGTTTGCGAGCTACAGGTGATTTAAAATCCTGGACAGACAAACGAATAGCCACGGTAGCGTATTATATAAGAAGATTGTAGGCAAATATATCAAGGAAGTATTTTGTTGACCAAAATGTCGGCTTTGACTTTTCAAAGGACTTATAAGTTTTAGGCTTCCCTACACATAATTTGACCACTTCTAGAGTAATGACTCATAAACCAAACCACACAATCTGAACAAAACTTGATACAGTTTGGTACAATACAGATAGTTGCCCTATAAAGTCAGAGCCTGATGAACTTGAGCAAAATTGCTCAATGATGTACAATTGTAATAATTTGATGCACAACTGGACATGGGTAAAATGCATTTTTTCAACAAGGTATAATTTTTCCATTTTTAATTTCACATAATGATGTCATGGTGGCACGGTGGTAGTGCTGCTGCCTTTCAGTAAGTAAGGAGACCTGGGTTTCTGTCCCAGGCCCTCCTTGCATGGAGTTTCCATGTTCTCCCCATGTCTGTGTGGGTTTCCACTGGGTGCTTTGGTTTCCTCCCACTGTCCAAAGACTTGCAAAGTTAGATGGATTGGCAATATTAAACTGGTGTGTGTCTGTGTGTTTGCCCTTTGATGGACTGGCGCCCCGTATGGAGTTTATTCCTGCCTTCCGCCCTACACTAGCTGGGATAAGCTCCAGCAGATCTCTGTGACCGTCTTCAGGACTAAGCAGGTTAAAAATGACTGACTGATTTCACATAATAAAATACTGGCCTAGTATAATAAACTACTTTTTTTGTACTTTCATCATTTCTGTTCATTTATTTATCTCATTTTCCTTGCATTTTCAGTTTGTTTTTTGCCATTCAGAACCAATGTAAATATGACATCTACTTGGCGTATTTACCATTTTTCTCAGTGCTTTTCTTCTATTACTGTATATCATTGTTGTCACTTAGTTGCTATGGAACAATAGTTACAGTATACAGTTGCTCTACAACTGTAGAGGATTACTAAGAGGCCTAAGTAGTTAAACTGCTCAATCAATCAATCTTTACTTTATACCTAAGAAATGTATATAAAAAGCATAAAGAGAATACAGTATATATAAGCACAGCATATCCTTAGTGTAAAATTACAAAACTGAACACATAACAAAAGTGATAAAGTAACACGAGGACTTATACAGAGGAAGCACTGTGACACAGTAAATCTAAAACACAAAACTAAACTACTCAGCAGAGCATTCAAGCCTAAAAGACAAAGTTAGTTTTGTTTATTAAGGTAGAATCACTTTGAGCAGTAATTACCATGGAACTGATACATGAAGGGGCAGCAGTTAAAACACCAAAGAATACAGGTGGGACCTCAGTGTGGACTAAAGGAAACAATGCTGACAGCCAGCTAATTAGTCTTCCTTCTATATAGTGACTTTTCAAAAGACTGTTTTGTCTGTAGGAGAATACAATGGATGAGGCGATAGTTTGAACAGGAACTTGTGTGTTCACATCCATGCCCTCCGCCACCAGAGCTCATCTTCTGCATGCTTTCCACCCAATAATTTAACTGGCTGGTGTGTAGGGAATCATGTGGCTGGGAAATCACATCTGACAAAGAAAGTGGCCTCAAGTTATATCCAAAGGAAGTGGCTTTTGAATAGAGGAACCCTTCCATACTGCTGCTGCAAATCACTCCAGTTCTATTTATTTATTTTTCTTGTCTTTTCTTAAAAATGACAGTGCTGCCGACATAACGAAAGAGCTCCTAGTAAAAAAGTGCTATAAAATTTTTAAAAGCTCAGTCTAGCGATGACTTTGACAAAGATTTAACAAACCAGAGCTGTGGAGCATTCAGCAGGCTAACAGTTTTAATGGGTTTATTCTCGACAGTTTTTCGGTTGTGTAAGTGTCAGTTAATAATTTACCTGTCCCGTGGGGCCAAAGAGGCAATCACACTCTGTGTAGCACAGCGCTCTCTGGGCTGTCGCTCTCATGCAGCTCATACTGCTGTGGAAATGCACCATAAGATGCGACATCCCTGTTGCCTGACAAATGAAGCCTTGTTGAAGCAGTGCAAAGATGCTACATTTGCCAGATGAGCCTACAGCTTCCCAGCTTGCATTGTTTACGTGTACAGTATGTGGAAATCCTCAATATTTAAAGACAGAAAAGAAAAAACATTTGCAAAGAAAAATTAATCCAGAAAAAGAAATATAATCAAAACAAATTTAAATACATTAAAAACATTAAATAACTTTGTAAATGGCAATCAATGTTTTTAAAGATAATACTTATTTAAATAGATCTTGTAAAATAAACCTGCAGTAAGGAACAGACTAGTGACAAGAAAGAAAGAAAGAAAAAAGAAAAAAGAAAAAAAGAAATAAGGGAAGAAAGAAAGAAAGAAAGAAAGAAAGAAAGGAAGAACGATGTGTGATTAGATAGATAGATAGATAGATAGATAGAAACTTTATTAATCCCAAGGGGAAATTCACATAGTTAGAAACGATGACTGTAAGTTGATCTAGTATAAGTGAGTGCCCAGGCCAGGTTTGATTTCTACTTTCCATAAAATGCTAACAGGATTATACTGCAAGTATTAGTGATGTATCAGTTCATTAACCAGTGAATCAACCATGGGAATTGAACTAACAACTATACAGTTATATTTACTGTATTAAACTGTAGGGGAGCACAGTACATTGCCACATTTACTGTATCTATAGACTGAAAACTGTAAAAACAATAAATGCTTATACACACACACACACACATATATATATATTATAAAAAAAATCTTGGAAGGAGACAAGACGTGATTTTCTCGGACAGACAATTACACGTCCCGCAAGATGAGTCTGTGCCAAGAGATTTAACCACACCTGGGGCTGGAAATAAAACACAAAGTAGATGACAAAGTAGAGTGTCGTAAAGAATTCAGAAACGTTGGCGCAGTACACATGCAGAGCAGGTTAGAGATAATGGAAGTACAAAAATTTGAAAGTCTCAAAAAATGATAGTAAAGATTAGCGCAGTAGCGCAAGCAAACGGAAATTATTACTCAGAGAAATAACAGAACAGCGAAAAGAGATCAAATATATTGTTCGGATTTAAACTTTAAGTCAGAGACTTGTAGATCGTCTTAATTCATGTTGCCATCAGGGGAAAACAAAAAAAAGTAGTGTTTCTTCCCAATGAAGAGGCGTATCCGCGAGAATTAAAAGATTTGTCGTTTGGTGAAAGTGAAATCCCGCAAGAGAAAATTTCAAGCCCCGCGAGACAAGACTTTATGCAAAGAGATTTGGAAAAGTCCCGCCCACATAACCACGTGCACGGTTCAATCATTTCTCATTTGTGTGAATGCTATTGTCAGACACATTTCTTGTAGAGAGAAAGACACGATATTCACTCACGGGCAGTTATATGCTGCGTTGTCACAATGTAATTCCAAACGTGGAATCAAAATTCAGTGCGATATTGATGAAAAGGTAAAAGTGAAAAGAGATCGAATATATGGAGATAGGTGATATGACCTATATCACCTATGTAGATATTGTTCGGCTTTAAAGTTTAAGTCGGAGACTTGTAGATCGTCTAATTCATTTTGCCATCAGGGAAAACTCATGTTTCTTCCCAATGAAGAGGCCTATCCGCGAGAATTAAAAGTTTTGTTGTTTGGTGAAAGTGAAATCCACATACGTGAGCAGCAGAGACGTGAATTTACTATTGCTAAGCGTGCGTTGGCATACGAAGCGAGAAGGGGGCAAAGCCCCCTAGTATATATATATATATATATATAAATACACTGTATATTTTTTTTTTGGAGATAAGCCTGACCTGGTAGCACCAAACATAACTCGACAACAGTGACCCCCTAATGATTTCAGAATGCACTTGGCAACATGCATTTTGAAGTTCCTTATATGTGAATAACGTTTAACTTTAACATACAGTATATGAATTAAACTTATGCTTCTTCAACTTCACAACAACTAGCTGTAGAACATAAAAAATTGAAAAAGAACAGAAAAATGATGATCAATGCACTGTGAAGCTGATTTTTATACATATGACACAAGACAACGTCTCTCACTTTCAGTCTCAAACACTGCAGCATGCAGTGGGGCCAGAAAGAAGAAGACATGCACCTCTTCTACTGTCCTTCTTTCACACTCGCTGCAGGCCAAAAAGAAGTGAGACATGCACCTCTCATGCTTACTCTCACCATATATCTTGTCATTTGTGGATTTCATCTGGATAACTTTGATTTTTGTGAAACAAAGCTCTGTTTTTAATTTTGGCTCGATTGAACTATCTTTGAATGTAACTGCTTGGAAGAGACTGCTGCAGGCATTGGTCTGTATAATGTATCTGCAAGTTTAGTTATTCAGATGGCTTTATTATTTTTCTTTAATTTCAATGCTTTTATTAGGTAACTGTCACTTTTTTCTAGACAGTCTTTTACCTGTAATATCTACTTCAGCTGTAGCCTCAATCACCTGAAAAACAATAATTCTGTACACAGGTGCATTACATTTAAAGGTATTGATGGACATTTGTCTTTGACGTTAATGATGTATAGATGTACAATGTCATCAGAAAATATCCTTCTGCTGTGAAACATTCTGACCTATCATTGTTTACACATGTCTTAAACAACTATTATCATACACTGATAATTTCTGTATTATCTATATCTATTATTTATTTATTATATTGCATATTTATTGACTATATGTATGTATCTAGACACATAATACCATACATTGCATCAATGTTCATATTGCTTACAACACGTCAATATTGCTGCTACTTCTTTGTCTTGTCTTTGCACAATGTCTTGTCTTGTTTGTGTTTTAATTTAAATTTTAAATCTTTCTTCTAATTTTAAATTTTAATTTTTTATTTGCACTTCATGTTGTTACACGGATGGCACGGTGGCACAGTGGTAGCGCTGCTGCCTCGCAGTTAGGAGACCCGGGTTCACTTCCCGGGTCCTCCCTGCATGGAGTTTGCATGTTCTTCCCGTGTCTGCATGGGTTTCCTCCGGGTGCTGGTTAGGTGCTTTGGTGATTCTAAATTGTCCCTAATGTGGGTGTGTGTGCCTTGTGGTGGGCTGGCGCCCTGCCCGGGGTTTGTTTCCTGCCTGGCGCCCTGTGTTGGCTGGGGTTGCCTCCAGCAGACCCCCGTGACACTGTAGTTAAGATATAGTGGGTTGGATAATGGATGGAATGGTTGTTATACTGTGGACCCTGAGCTTGGCAATTTCTGCATACTTGTATATGATTGAGATGACAATAAAGTTCACTTTGACTTGATCCTTTCACTTTTTTATGTTGCACCCTTATGCTAAAATCACTTTTTTTCTTTTGAATAAATTGACAAACATTTTTTAAATCTTGTTTTTGCTTTGTCATTTGGGAATATTGAGTGTTGCTTATTAAGAAAAAAAAATAAAAATAATTTTAGCATAATGCTGCAACAAAAAATGTGTTAAAAGTGAAGGGTTCTGAATGTTTTCTGAAGACATAGTTCTCTTCTTATTAATGTATGTAGTAGACAAAGCCATGTTTGCTGTACTTTCGTAGAAACGTAGAGGGCTTGTCTGCGGACTCATGAATGTATGTGATCTTCCACAATACTTAATGTCTAAAAATGTATCCCTCATGCAAGATGAGGTTCTATTGTATAGTAAAATGCCACACTTTGTGGGTCATGATGTCACTTTCATTAAACAGTTTTATAATGTTTTTTTATTATCTCCCTTCTAACAGATGAAAAGATTAAATTGTCATCCAATAGACAATCTTTATATATAATATGCTACCGTGGCTGTCCGTTTGTCTGTCCAGGATTTTAAATCATCTGTAACTCACAAACCGTTTGACAGATTGACCTGAAATTTGGTACACATATACTACGTGACGTCTACTGTCCGCTTTCAGGGTGATAATTGACCTCCAAGGCTATTTCTCTTTTTATTTTATTTTATTGTAGAATCAACTCTCGGGAGTGGCCAGCGGGACGGCGCATGCATACGGTCGCCGTTCTCATCCCTAGCACCTTCGCTATCACTTCCCCTACCTCTTCATGTCTTAAATCATTCTTGAGGCAGATTGAAGACTTAAGTGCCAGCTTAAGTGAAAAATTAAAGAAAACGAACTAAGCAATTGCAACACAAACACTGACTTAATCAGTTTTAATGTGAAAAGGATGCCGATGAAAGAAGAGAAAAAGTGGGCTGCTAGGGTGGAGAAAAGAAGAGCCGCTCAGGAAGCAGCAAGCGCATCAACCTCTGAGCAAACGAATGGTAAACGTACAGAGAAAGAGGAGGAAAACTATAAGTCAAGTGTATTCACTGCATGTTATCGTGCAGTACGCCGTTACTGGTTTCCTGATAATTCTCAACAATTCTGCGTTTTCCCTGCAAAGTAATGTATATACTCCAGTATAAATGAAAATGTTCCAGATTTAAGACAATCAGAAATGTTTATCTAAAAATATTTTTAGGTTACAATCTTTAGATAGATAGATAGATAGATAGATAGATAGATAGATAGATAGATAGATACTTTATTAATCCCAAGGGGAAAGTCACTTTAAACAAATCACACACCATAAGAGACGCTGTGTGCAGTTGATGTACTTTGATGTTTTAGTCCCCACTTCATTATTCTTTGCATAATCCACAGCACACTAACACATAGTTATCACACTGTGTGTCTTTGGAAAAACTGACAGGCTTTTGTGCATGATACACTGGATAAGTCAAGTCAATTGCAGGATCTATTTTATAGAATCAATCACATTCACACCTGATTGCACATTTATAGTTAAATACTTTCCTTGGAGAAACAGCTTGTCATCCTTAAGCTTCTTGCACTTGTAAGTAGGGGAACAGCAGTCTTCCCACTGTTGACCATCAAAAGAATGCATCCCCTCCTATAGGATGAAGCTTTTGGATATCCTTTGCATGTGATCTAAGGAAATTGGAATATAAATTAATTTGAAATGTCCACTCCAGAAATGTCCACTATCTATCTATCTATCTATCTATCTATCTATCTATCTATCTATCTATCTATCTATCTATCTATCTATCTATCTATCTATCTATCTATCTATCTATCTATCTATCTATCATATTGTGCATTTCCTTTCATATCTTTTAGAAAGGAAATGCACAATATGATAGAGATAGATAGATAGAAAAGGAAATGCACAATATGATAGATAGATAGATAGATAGATAGATAGATAGATACTTTATTAATCCCAAGGGGAAATTCACATACTCCAGCAGCAGCATACCGATACAAAAAACAATATTAAATTAAAGATTGATAACAATGCAGGTAAAAACAGACAATAACTTTGTATAATGTTAACGTTTACCCCCCCGGGTGGAATTGAAACTCCTGTGGCGTAAATTGTAGGCATACATAAAATGTCTGTGGGGTACATGGATGTATTTTTCTGCCCCTATCTAGATATTGCATAAAGGATGCCTTTAGGTCTGTGGGTATCTTCTTAACTATACTCATTGGAGCTCCACAAAATACCCACACGGAGTCCCTAGGACTGCACAAGTGAAAGATCCTTTGCTCATACTGTTATAGGATCTGAAAAATGATCAATTCCAAAATATATCTGATCCAATTATTTTGGGTTAGGGATTAGAAGCCTATACCCAAAAAGGGAAAAGTGATACTAGAATTATTTAATGAATACATTGCCAGTAAAATTATAGTTTTACTGTACTGGGTTATTGTTTGCTTTATTGAGAGAGATGCTATAGAAATTACAATTGATTAACCGAGTCTACATTCAATGAGTCAATATGGATAAGTAGATTGGAGAATGGATGGATGTATGCTGTGTCTATAAAATATATAAAAGGTTTTGGAGGTACAAGTCCTGGTGTAATTCGTGTGATTACATACATAGGCAGTTCTTATCTATGCTTGACAGTGAGAATGACACCAATTCAAAGTAAGACTCTATAAAATTCTCCTGAACTTAATGAATTTTGCTGAACCTCATCTATCATTTAAATAGCATACTGACAATCAAGATGGAGTTTTGTAGAGTAGACTAAATTGTCATAAAAATGGCTGAATGAAAAACTTTTTTTCATTTGTTGTTCTTAGTAAATTACAATCAGTGCAGTACAAAGTTTGCCAAATTAAACAAATAAGCGCTGTCTTTGTCTGAAGGCTTGTCTGTGGCTACTTCCGTTTTCATTCCGCATCAAAAAGACATGCAGGTTACGTTGACTAGTGATACTACACTGGCCAGGTGTGAGTGTGCCTGGTGACTGTGACCATAGGAAGCGTAAGAAATTTGACAAATGAGAAGAGAACATTCAGTCCATCAGGCCTCTTTGTTTAGCTAATAGCTAAGCTGTCTCAATATCTCATTCAGATCCTTCTTAAAGGTTGTCAGTGTTTCTACTGCAAGTCTATGTCTTGGTAATTTGCTCTAGATTCCCACAACTCTTCAATCCTAAATCCCTTTATTTGAGTATGTGATTTGCCGTTGTGTTGAAAGGATTCTACTGGAGCTACTTTATCAAAGTTTTTGAGGATTTTGATGACCTAGATTAGGTCCCCATGCAGTCTCCTCTGCTCAAGACCAAACTTTAATTATCGGAGCCTGTTGGAGAATGACATGTCTTAAACTCCTGTAATGGACTTGGTTGCTCTCCTCTGCACAGGTTCAAGTGCTGCTAAGTCTTATAGTGTGAAGACGAAGGGCCCATTTATAAAGCTTGCTTACGCACAACACAAGGCTCAAAATGTTCATATGAAACTTCCCATGCAAACGTTGAGATTTATAAAAGAAAACCGAATTAGGGAACATGCATATATTTACTCAGACCCTTGCTTACACAACATTCACGGACAAACTGGGAAATGACGACACCCTCAGTCAAGTAGAGAAATGTAGCCAAACCAGCTAAATGAGGACTCGCAGGCATAATAATTCACATCATCGAACCGTTATCATAATGTGTATTGATATTACACCTCAAAAGTCAGTCAGTCATCATCCAACCCGCTATATCCTAACACAGGGTCACGGGGGGGTCTGCTGGAGCCAATCCCAGCCAGCACAGGGCAGGAACAAATACCAGGCAGGGTGCCAGCCCACAGCAGGGCACACACACACACCAAGCACACACTAGGGACAATTTAGAATCGCCAGTCCACCTAACCTGCATGTCTTTGGGAGGAAACCCACGTAGACACGGGGAGAACATGCAAACTCCACGCAGGGAGGACCCGGGAAGCGAACCCAGGTCTCCTTACTGCGAGGCAGCAGTGCTACCACTGCACCAGCATGCCACTTTTAACTCTATTTTAGTTAGTTAACTCTATTTTATTTATTTTTAAAAGGGCACTGAGAAACCTTTCTGTTTTTTTGTCAGTTTATATTACCTGCATGTTGTCACTTCTCAGGGGACTGGCCAACAGATCAGTAATATCTTTCAATCAAGCTTCACCCCATCATGCCTACTGTGCTGGAAGCCATTAACTGACTGGCGTGGCGCTACATCCAGTTGGTGTGAATGTACAAAAAAAAAAACAAAAAACAAGTTTTTGACAATATAAGAAGGCACTTTGCAGCAGTGTCCAGTTTTTCAAATGTAATTGGAGCAATTTACTGTGCTCATATTGCAATAAGCGACCTAGTAAGAATGAAGCTGCTTTTGTTAACCATAAGCAGTTACACTCCAATAATGCACATCATCCAAGATGTGATTAGAAACATCGTGTCTAGGTGGCCTGGGTCAACATGTGGTTAATTTATTTTGCGGCAAAGTAGGTTGAACGGACATGATGGTGTTGAACGTGATGGCTGGCTTGTTGGTGAGGTAACTGGCTGAACACTCAGTTTTTCATATGACCTTTACTATTCATTATCATGGCATTACATGTGCCAAGTGACAGTGCCTACCCACTAAGATGATGGTGCCTTACACTTTTCCTGGACTCCCAGAGCACAGAGGAGAGGTGCTATGACTCCATGCATGATCTTGTGCTCTCAGTTGGTTGCAGAACCTCAGCCAGTGAAGTTCTGCAGCACCATGATTGCATATACTGGATATAAGGTTGATTAGCAGGCTACATACATGAATGGATGTTTTCAGGACGGTGTTCAAGGTGCAGTCACATGTGCATATTTACAAGATAAACATAAATGGTGAATTGCATAGAAATGTGTCTTCTAGGTTTCGTGAATCTGATTTTTTTTGGCGTATGCATTTTGCTGTTTTTCTGTCGTGCGCATGTTTTTACACTCGATTCCACGCAAAGTTTTATAAATGATGCCTCAGATCTACACACAATACACCAGATGTGCTCTTACTAGTTTGATTTAAATTTAACAGTTTAATCTAACATTTTATTTGCCTTTTAAATTCTGCTTCTGCGCAATGCTTAGATGAAGGAAATGTTGTGTCAACACAAACCCTTAATCCGTTTCAGAGGCTGCTTCGTCTAGGACAGTGTCCCCCATCTTGTACATATAATTGATGTTCCTTTTGCCTTTGTGTAGAACTTTGCACTTTCCTACATTAAACTGCTTTTTCGAAGTGTTCACCCAGTTCTGAAGTTTGTCCAGGTCTGGTCTGTTACTTCTTCCAGGGTTGGTCCTTTCCTTGCAGTTTGCACGTTCTCTCTGTATTTGTGTGTTCTTCTTCTTTGAGTACACTGGTTTTCAACCCACATCTCAATGACATGCTGTACATTTTATACTGATTGATTGATTCCAATTTGATTCAGTATGTGTGATAAACTGGTGCTCCATTCATGGTTAGTTTCTACCTTGCGTCAAGTGTTTCACATAAGCCTGAAATGCATAAATTGGCTAGAGAATTTATTATGTAGCAAACCGTGCTCACCTCACTTCCATTGTCAATGATGACAGAGCAACTTGGTGAAATTCTCTTGCAGCTATGACACTCAGACTGGGGTGCTGCTGCCGCAGAGGATGTGATGATGTAACTCAGAAATGTAATTTTAATCATATCCAGATATCCTGCCTGCCGTGGTTTCCCAAATTGCGGGCCCATTTCTAACTTGTTCTAATTGATACATGCCGTTGACGCCTATATGTCATCAGACAAGTGAATTTTATGACTTAATCAACCATGGCTGTATGAACATGGAGCTACAAATCATTAACATTATTAGTGTCTTAGATTCTCTTTGATTATAAATATATATACAGAAATCCAGGAGCGGGACCAATATTTTATTTGTGGCACATGGAATGAAATGAACAGAAAGTTGGCTTTCTTAATGCTCGTCTTTTAACATAACATTCTTAATGCTGCCTAATCTAATTCAGCATTTTGGGGACAGTAACCTACCGAACAGCAAAGTGAGCAAGTCAGGAAACATACATGGATGGCCTACTAGATCATTGCAGATTGTCGTACAACAGCCCCCTGTGCACAGACAGTCACAACACCAGATATCCAAAACACACACGTTTAATGTTTTCCCTCTTATACAGCACCACACAATGCTCAACTAGCCAAACTCCGTCCCTTCTTTTATCTCTCTTCTTCTCTTTCTGCCACCCTCACTCCTCCACATGCAAGCTCCATCCTCTTCCTCTCAACTCCGGCTTGACTAATGTAATAAGGCGGCCACTTTTATAACACCTTGGATGTAATCCAGGTGCTTCAAGATGATCTTCTGACGGCACTTCCTGGTGTGGCAGAAGTACCGCATGAGCACCCGGAAGCACTTCGGGTATGCCTACAATCTCTTCCGGTTACACTTCCGGTTTTGGCGGAAGTGCTGCAGTCCAGGGCTCCATAATCCTCCAGATGCCCCATGGCGGTGGCCATGGGCCCCAACAGGGTTGAGCTTCTTCGTGGTGGCTTCCCTCTTGTGGCCCAGGGGAGGTATTGTACCTCTGCCAGTCCTTCCAGGTGTCCGGCTGGGCAGGATCTCCAGCCGTCCGCCACAAGGTATAGTCATGAGTATGCTCATCTTCACAGTCATAGATTGGCCTATTTAGAATCATGAGCTAGCTCTGAGGCTAGAGATCTGCACTGGCAATCGGAAGGTTGTCGGTTTGAATCCCGTAAATGCCAATAGGGACTCTGCTCTGTTGGGCCCTTGAGCAAGCCCTTAACCTGCAATTGCTTAGCGCTTTGAGTAGTGAGAAAAGCGCTATATAAATGCAAATAATTAAATAAGTAATGTAATATGCAAGTCTTTGGATGTGGAGGAAAACTGGAGTACCCAGAGAAGAATATCCAGAAAGACACAGGGTGAATATGCAATCTTCACATGGACACTGACCAGGCATCTAATACAAGAAGTTAAAAATTGCCTCATTTAACTGGACATTTATATCTTCAGCTATTCTAATTTAGAGAAAGCATAGGAAGCATGGACAATATTTCAAAATGCAGGGATAAGCTCAGTGACAATAAGGTATATGTAACCGCGCTGCAGTGGAAGTGTATTAAACAGGACAGGTAACCACTATTTAGGGACAGATAGGCTATGTCCTGACAAAACTGAAGACTACCAGATAGGCACTGATGTGGCAGATTTACCAATACAGATTATCTATTCCAAGTTCAAATTCAAGTTGTCACCCTTTGCGTCAAGTCAATTAGAATGATAAATCTGTGGTTCTTTTCTCATTAACAGATTAAATATAGTAACATCCATTCATAGCTTACCCAGACATTTTGGACACAATGCAGAATGGTGGACAACACTTCATCTCAAGACTCTCTGCTTTATATGGGGTCAGAGGTTCTACCAGGGTCTATCCAAGGTTCACAATTTCTTAATCTAACTTTCCCCCTCTGAGTTTTAATCAAGCCGATATACACTTACTATAATGAGGCATGTCCTCCTCGGTGTTTTGAGAACGCTGATGTTCACATGTTATAGCAAGGAGAGGAGGGTGTCCCCCTTAGGTTTTCAAGTGCACTAATACATATATTGTTTTGAAGAAGGGGGGCTATGGGGGTGGGAGGGGGTTAGAGTGTAAGGTTTCTATATGCAACTACATTAATGTCTGGTACCAAAATTAGCATAATGCTGGTACTAAAAAACTACTGTGCAACACTAGTCCTGACCAGAGATGGTTCCTGCCAGGATAGGCTCTAGCCTAGCACTAGGTCTAAGTGGGGTCTAGAGTGGTATATGACATTGTCACAGTAATAATCTTTACTCTTCCCGGCTTTCTCACCTTTTTTATTACTATGAGCTGCAGACAAAGTGACACTGCAGGAAGCAACCCTAGCAGGGCTCTGTAGCATACACACTCATGCCAAACCACTTTGTATGTCCATCCATCCGTTTTTGAGCCCACCCATTTTCTAACCCATTTTTGCAATACAGGGGCATGAGGACCACAACCCAGCAGAAGTTCACATTCTTCCTGTTGTGGAAGAAACCTGAGAAATAACCTGTGGAAAAAAAAATGTGGAAATGGAGAGAAAGTACAAAACCACACACAGACGGCTAAAGAACTGAGAGTCAAACCTGGGTAGTTGGAACTAAGAGGCTATAAAAAAATAACACAAACATAGAGTGTGGAACCTTTTATTCCTGTAGAATTAAAGGCTTTAAAGAAGCCAATTAATATCTTCAGTTTCTTGTTGTGTTCAGAACTGCAGGGCCATGTTAGCAGAATTTGGTTAGCTGAGCTACTTAGGGCAAGCAGGTTACTTAGCCACTCCAGATGAACCAGCTAAAGTGGTCACTGTTTTGTTCAATGTAATTAAAAGCACTTCACTTTTAAAAGAACAATGAAAAGTGTTAAACTAAATCATAAGGACACATATGTAACGCAAACCTGTAAATTAATGCATGACCCTTAACTACCTGCATACAAATGATAGTAATGTACCTGAAAATAAATTTGAAATGGTCTAAACCATGAAAGGCTCTATACTGAATCACAAGTATTCAGTCTCCACATGTGGCTCAATACAAGTCCCTCAGCCAGTCACTTCACTGCCTTCACCTAAGTAATAGTATTGTACCTCTGAATAACTTTGGTGTGGTGTTCACTGTGAAAGTCGTATATTAACAGGTTTAATTCACAATCCCTTTGTGACCCCGAGTAAGTCACTTAACCTCCCAGAGCTCAATTTGTGTTAATATTCAGTTTGATTTAATTCAGTTTATTCCTATTAAGCACGTGTAACAGCACAGTGTAATATATAATAATTGCAAATGTAATAGAAAAAAATGCAACATAAACACAAACATGTTTAAATGTAAAAAGAGAAAAAACATGTAATATACAGTATATGCAAACTATGTATACAGTACATACATAGGTACAGAGTGCTTATAAAAGTAAACTGTGACTCTTTTAGGTTAACTGTATTCATTAATATAAATCTGAAGTGAATTATACATTGCTTTGTGTGTGCTGTAACATGTATATACATGATGAGAGGTGATGTATTTTACTGTTATTTGTATATCTGTGTTAGCACCCTGAGACTGTGCTCATCTTGGAATGATTTTCACTATGGAAAGTGCTATATAAAATTGCCTCTTCACAGATACAACTCTTTGTGGCTTTGACATATTACAGGTCATTCACTTTCCAGTACTCAAATTGCAGCTGCATGTAAATACTATTTTAATTGTGAATCACCAGAGAATGATGTTCATTATGTAAGGCAATATATAAAATATCACCTTTGCAGTTACAATTCGCATTAATGCCATTCTAACACTTAACCTGTTAATACTCAACTGCAGATGTATACAAAAGAGATTAATTTACCATGAAAGTGCTTAATATGGGGCGGAGTGGTGGCTCTGAGGCTAAGGATCTGCGCTGGTATCCAGAAGGTTGCCGGTTCGAATCCCCCGTCACTGCCAAAAGAGATCCTACTCTGCTGGGGCCCTTGAGCAAGACCCTTAACCTGTAATTGCTCCAGGGGCGCTGTACAATGGCTGACCCTGCGCTCTAACCCCAAGGGGTATGCGAAAACTAAAAAATTTCTAATACGAGAAATCGTATAAGACGAAAAAAAAAAAAAAAAAAAAAAAAAAAAAAAAAATAGCAAGTTCACAGATACAATTAAAACAATTTACATTGAGCAAGTCACTTATCCTACCAGTGTCCTAACAGATATATATATACCGTATTTACTCGTGTACCACGTGCCCTTGTGTAAGACGCGCACCCTAATTTTAACAAAGAAAATCACGAAAAAAATTTTCCCCGTGTACGACGTGCGTTGTGATTGTATAGGAAGAGTTTAGGGCACGTTTTCTGCGAAATGCCCTTCTGTCTTTGTTGCATGACAAAAGAGTGAGCGAGCGAGAGAGGGAGAGAACGTGCGCAAGCAAACGAGCAAGAGAGACAGAGAGGGCGCATGAGCGAGCGAGAGAGAGAGAGAGCGATGGTGAACGAGCAAGAGAGAGAGAGAGAAAGAGCGCGCGAACGAGCAAGAGAGAGCGAGTGCGAGCGAACGAGAGAGAGGGAGCGAGTGAGAGAGCCCAAGCAGAAGAAGTAAACAAGAAGTAAACATTACAGAAAAAAATTTCCTCATGTATGTATTTTAAGGAAAAAATGTGTGCGTGGTACACGGGTAAATGCGGTATATATATATATATATATATATATATATATATATATATATTGTAGCAGTTGATGCTTGTGTCCACCTCTCGAACCCTCAGGTACCACTCTGATGACCAGGTGAAAGTATAAATTATATTTATTTTATAATTATATGGTGCACCAAGCACTCTCCTCACCACACTACTCATACAATAAACAATTCTCTCTCCTCCTCGCCCAGACACTTGCCACCCTACCTCTCAGCTCAGCTCAGTGTCTGGGCTTACCCAGAGTCCTTTTATAGCCCCTGACCCGGAAGTGGCTCCAAGCCAAACCCACAAGTCCGTTTTCCTTCCGGGTCAGGGCAAAGTCCTTTTCTTCATCCCGGGAGCACATCGCTTCTTCCAGTCACGTGACTGGGATGCACTCCCGGGTTATAGGGCATGCCAGAGCCCACTAGCCCCCCTACAGCGACTCCTGGCGGCCCCCAAGGTATCCAGCAGGGCCTCATGGACTTTGTAGTGTTTTGACACAGCCCTGCTGGATACCTTGGGGGGCCGCCAGGAGTCGCTGTAGGGGGGCTAGTGGGGCTCTCGGGAACTCGGGGCGCAAATATGCTGTCCGGAGGGCTCCTCCTAGCGGCCTGGGGGGTGACGACCGGAGTCCATAGCCGGTCGTCTGTCACAATATATATATATAAAATAATGTACCTGTGAATTGCTTCAGATGTTTTTCATTGCTATAGGTGCTATATAAAATCACATTTTCTCAGATGCAATTGACACCCACTGTCTCACTTTAAGTAAGTCACCTAAAGCTACCAGTGCTCTATATGTAAATGTATATAAATAATATCATACTTGTGATTCATCTTGGGGTAATGTTCATTATGAATGTTGCCATATAAAATCACAAGTTCATGGATTAATTTCATATCACTGTCACTCTCTCTGACCCTTAACAAATCCCTTGTTATTTCTCTAGGTGCAGACACATATGAATAATGTTGTACCTTTGAATAGTGTGGCATAATCTTGCCTATGCAAGGTACTATATATTATTTAAAACACTTACTGTAGTCATTTTGTTTTATTGCAGTGATAATTACTCATTAAAGCTGTCTCATCACTGTCTAACATGTTTTACTATTATTGGCTTACATTGTACCAAAGCTTTTATTTATTATGGTTTGTATTTTTATCCAAGGAAACCTATGGGATCAGGGGATATTAGAAATGTTAACATATATTCTTTACATTTGTATCATTGGTTAATGAAGTCATTCAGTCAGGGTCACACAGTGAAACAGTGGAATGCATTGATCCTGCAAGCTTCTGATGTGGAGTTCAATGCTTTAGCCAGTAGGCCACATTGCCTTCAGCAGTATGTGTAAAATCACAAGAAGTTCAGAGGTTCACTTCTGTTTATATTATATAATTACACAGTAGTTACAACACGTGGTAAAACAAATAATATCAAACTGAATTATGAGAAAGGATGCTAACAATATATGTCTATTAATATCGTTAAGATTTGATTATTTGACAAAGGTGGAGGCGAGTTCAGCTCACACCACTGACACTAAGTGACCCTGAGTGAGTCACTCAACTAACCAGACCTCCATTATTGGAAACATCTGTACGAACCATTTATGATCTGTAAGAAACCTAAATAAAAGTTACAACTCTAAGGTAAGTGATTCACTGAGCCTGTACGAAAAATATTTAAATATGAAAAATATTTAAGAAAAAACAGGTTAAAGTTATTTCCTCATAAAAAAAGAAATAGAAAAGAAAGCTAGAGACACAATATTTGGGCTACTTATTACACAGCCAAAATGCAAAGTCTCTGGCCCTTATTTCCTATTTTTATTTTTCAAAGTGGAAATAATCTTTACCTGTTTTTTTTTTTTCCTTTTATAGGTGCATGCTGTCTCAGCCAATCACTAATTGTGTTGTATGTAAAATACAATCTTATTGAATAACCAGGCTAACCTGGAGCTGAAAAAACACTAAATCTGCTGCCAAGGTTCCAATTGTGTCACTTGCCATCTTTTTCATATTGTAAAGTGCTGCTTCAGCCATTATAGGAAAAAACACACACAAAAAAAATTAGAATATAAAAATGTTAACAGCAGCAGGTTGGTAAGTGTTGTGTATTGTAAAGAGAAACAATGCTGATTTAATGAGCTCTGATAGGACCACCCTGGCCAAGCAAGCCCGAAGCTGCCTCATTACCAACATTAAAAGGTGCACACTCTGTTCTGCCAAAACTGAAAGGAGGCGTGGAAATCGTAAAAAAAAAAATCATAAATGCTTCTTGCTGAGCAAAGTTCAGTGTGCTTCATTTGGGTTTCCCAAGCAGAAGAACACAAAGTGTGGCATTGGCATGGCCAAAGAAATCTCTGCATTGGCTCGAGTGGCATATGTCTCATGTCTTTTGTGAGTTTGTAAAAACACAATATGCACGCTCAGCTGGGCCAGTGAAACCAGGGCTGCCATTCTGCTGTGGGGGTCCGTAGCTCTCTTTCCTAAGCTACTCATTCATTAGCTATGTTAAATGGTGTGATTCGAGGAAAGAAAAAGATTGGTTATTGCCTTTTTTCCCTCTTCTAGAACATCAGGTATTTAATTACAGTACATTAAGAGCGCTTCAACAAATGTGTTAAAATTTGTGAGAAGCAGTGCTACTGCATTAGTTTCCTGCGCTTAAAGTTCAGCTCTTCACACATTTTTCCAGGGGGGCTGACTATATACTTACTTTATTACAAACACCACTCTGCTTAGGCTCAACAGAATGGTTAATCCTGCAAAAGTAACAAAAAAAAAAAAAAAATATTGGGCATGTTCCATTAAATACAGATAAAATGTTAGTAAACACATATAAAAAGGATAAACCAAAAGCTAAGTACATGTTCAAATAAATAGATTATGGACTTTTTAAAAATAAATTAGTTAATAAATGTTAAGACAGTAAAAAAATAAGTATATAAGTGATAAATAAATAAATGTCTATTCATCCATCTTCTAACCTACTTATTCAGGTCAGTGTCATTGGGAGCCGCTGCATATCCTACTCTACAACCGGCAATAGCTAAAATCTGTTATGCTTTACAAGAACTTAAAAGTATAAAACTGCTGCATTGTTTAGTTTGAATCTCATGCTTGGAAGCTGAATGGAGATTCTTAGTGCTTGTGTGTGTCTCCAGGATTTTCAAAAATGATTATTGATTATCGATTTGAAATTGGCCATTATAGGTGAGGGTAGGAGGGTGTGGGAATGTAATCTTACAGCATTTAGGGATGGCTCCTGCCTTGGTTACGCTACTGGTCCCTACTGAAAATGATCACATACATTAATAAATAAAGGCAAATGAAAATGTGAATAATTTGAAATTGTTAAGTAAATGAAATAGTAAATTGTGGGTATAAACCAATACAAGAATTAGTATTAAAATAAACAAATCAATATTAGTGTAATTGAAACAAATACATTAAATGGATAAGTACATACAATTATAAGAGATGATGCAATTCAAATGAATATATACAGTGGAACCTCGGTGTCACGACATAATTCGTTCCAAAACTCTGTGGTCGTAAACTGATTTGGTCGTGAACCGGAAGCAATTTCCCCCCATAGGATTGTATGTAAATACAATTAATCCGTTCCAGACCATACGAACTGTATGTAAATATATATATTTTTTAAGTTTTTAAGCACAAATATAGTTAATTAAACCATAGAATGCACAGCGTAATAGTAAACTAAATGTAAAGACATTGAATAACACTGAGAAAACTTGAACAACAGAGAAAACTAACACTGTAATAGTTCGCGCTTATAGCGCTACCAACCACTTCTAGTGCTAAAAATGAGTTTTAAGCACAGGGAAAAAAACTGAACATTTTGAAAAAATCCATAATTTAATAAACCACCAAGAAAAGTAACATTGCAACAATGCACACTACGAACGATCGCAGTAAACGGAAGTGAAAACAAAAATCCAGCCCAGTGCATTCTTTAACTGCCTTCCTACCTTATGAGTCCAGCTCTCTCTCTCGCGCTGCCTGTGTGTGGTGCGCGGCTCTCTCTCTCGCACTGCCTGTGTGTGTGTGTGTCGCGCTCTCTCTCTCGCTCTCTCTCTTGCTCGCTGCACAGGAAATGCCCAGGAGAGAGACTGAACATGTACAAACCGAAAGGGGAAACTGGCCTGGCTTGTTCGTTATACCGGAGTGTGTGGTCGTGAACCGAGGAAAAAGTTTGTGCGAACTTTTTGGTTGTAAACCCGATTTGTATGTGTACTGAGGATGTTCATGAACCGAGTTCCACTGTATACCTGAAATGTAGAAAATTAAAATAATTAATTAAGTCTGAGTCATTTATTTGAAGCAGAAACCTTGAGAATCTTAAGAAGTACCTGGATGAGATACTGGGACAGCATAGCTATCAGTCAAACAAATGAGTTTGATGGACTAAATGGTCTCTTTTGTTTCTCAGATTCCAAAATAACATATACTGTATACTAAATGCTAAAATAAAAAAACATGTTTATATAAACACATTCTTGGTTAAATGATAAAAATAAATACATAATTAAATAAAAAAAAATAAACTTTTGACCAGATTAATAAATGAGGATGTCACAGTGCTTAGAGTTGCTTGGTTCAAATCCCAGTCTGGTCTCTCTTCCTCCCTCCCTCACTCTGGTGTGTGCACATTTATCTTGACTGGTGTCTTTCCCAGTTTTTCTGGGATAGATGCTAATATTGAGTAAAGCATGCCTTAGTAGTTGAATGGTTGCATAAATGGGTGGATGAATAAATATAAAAAATGTAAATGAATGAGTAAATAAATAAATGAACAAATAAAAACAAGAATAATAAATCCTGAAAAAGTAGCATATTTGTACTAAAAAAAATAATTGGGTAAAAACAAAGTCAAGTCAAAGCGAACTTTATTGTCATCTCAACCATGTACAATTATACAGACAAATGAAATTGCGAAGCTCAGGGTCCACCAGTGTAACAACATGAAGTGCAAATAAAAAAATTAAATTAAAAATAGAATTAAAAATTAAAATTTAAAATTAAAACACAAACAAGACAAGACATTGTGCAAATACAAGACAAAAACAATAAGTGATAAATGTAAAGATTCAATGAATTAATATACAACCCCCAATTCCAATGAAGTTGGGATGTTGTGTAAAACGTAAATAAAAACAGAATACAATGATTTTCAAATCCTTTTCAACCTATATTCAATTGAATACACTACGAAGACCAGATATCGAATATTCAAACCGATAAACTTTATTGTTGGTTCTGCAAATCTTCACTCATTTTGAATTTGATGCCTGCCACACGTTCCAAAAAAACCTGGACAGCGGCATGTTTACCACTGTGTTATATCACATTTCCTTTTAACAACACTCAATACGCGTTTGGGAACTGAGGACACTAATTGTTGAAGCTGTGGAGGTGGAATTCTTTCCCATTAATTGCTTGATGTACAACTTCAGTTGCTCAACAGTCCGGGGTCTCCGTTGTCGTATTTTGCGCTTCATAATGCGCCACACATTTTCAATGCGAGACAGGTCTGGACTGCAGGCCGACCAGTCTAGTACCCCGCCACTCTTTTACTACGAAGCCACGCTGTTGTAACACATGCAGAATGTAGCTTCGCATTGTCCTGCTGAAATAAGCAGGGACGTCCCTGAAAAAGACGTGTCTTAGATGGCAGCATGTGTTGCTCCCAAAACCTGTATGTACCTTTCAGCATTAATGGTGCCTTCACAGATGTGCAAGTTTACCATGCCATGGGCACTAACACACCCCATACCATCACAGATGCTGGCTTTTGAACTTTTGCACTGATAACAATCCTGATGGTCCTTTTCCTCTTTGCCTGGAGGACACGACGTCCATGATGTCGAAAAACAATTTGAAATGTGACTCGTCAGACCACAGCACACTTTTCCACTTTGCGTCAGTCCATCTCAGATGAGCTCGGGCCCAGAGAAGCCGGCGGTGGTTTCTGGGTGTTGTTGATATGTGGGCTTTCGCTTTGCATGGTAGAGTTTTAACTTGCACTTGTAGATTGTAGTGACGAACTGTTTTAACTGACGACTGGTTTTCTGAAGTATTCCTGAGCCCACGTGGTAATATCCTTTACAGAATGATGTTGGTTTTTAATGCAGTGCGCCTCTGAGGGATCGAAGGTCACGGGCATCCAGTGTTGGTATTCTGGCCTTGCCGCTTACGTGCAGAGATTTCTCCAGATTCTCTGAATCTTTTGATAATATTATGGACAGTAGATGATGAAAGCCCTAGATTTCTTGCAATTGTTATGTTGAGAAACGTTGTTCTTAAACTGCTGGACTATTTGCCCCACGCAGTTATTGACAAAGTGGTGGACCTCGCCCCCATCCTTGCTTGTGAATGACTCAGCCTTTTGGGGATGCTCCCTTATAATCCAATCATGACAAACACCTGTTTCCAATTAACATGTTCACCTGTAGAATGTTCAAAACAGGTGTTTTTTGAACATTCCTCAACTTTCCCAGTCTTTTGCTGCCCCTGTCCCAGCTTTTTTGGAACGTGTTGCAGGCATCAAATTCAAAATGAGTGAAGGATTTGCAAACAACAATAAAGTTTATCAGTTTGAATATTCGATATCTTGTCTTCGTTGTGTATTCAATTGAATATAGGTTGATAAAGGATTTGCAAATCATTGTATTCTGGTTTTATTTACGTTTTACAAAACATCCTAACTTCATTGGAATTGGGGTTGTATATATACTGTGCTTTACATGACAAACAAGAATAGTGTGCCACAAACTATGACAAAAAAGTGCAGAGGGTGACATGCTGAGCCACTTAATGACAGCCACTGCATTGAGTGCTATATGTGACCTGCAAATTGATGGCCTGAACAACTGCCACATACAGTACATATGGTTGAGCAGACATCCAAAGGAAAATAATCGCATTTTAAATGTGTGAGTGGCACATTAAAATCATACGCCCAGTCTTTATCTATGGGGTCCTGAATAGATTTTCTTTTGGGTATTCCCGTTTTTGCGCAGTGGGTAGCGTTGCTGCCTTCGCAGTAAGGAGACCCAGGTTCGCTTCCCGGGTCCCTCCCTGCGTGGAGTTTGCATGTTCTCCTCGTGTCTGCATGGGTTTCCTCCGGGTGCTCCAGTTTCCTCCCATAGCTCCAAAGACATGCAGTTAGGTGCTTTGGCGATGCTAAATTGTCCCTAGTGTGTGCTTGGTGTGTGTGTGTGTGTACCCTACGGTGGGCCGTCGCCCTTCCTGGGGTTTGTTTCTTGCCTTGCGCCCTGTGTTGGCTGGGATTGGCTCCAGCAGACCCCCATGACCCTGTAGTTAGGATATAGTGGGTTGGATAATGGATGGATGGATATTCCCGTTTTGCCCCCAAAGATATGCTAATTACTTTAAGTTGACTGACAATTCCAAATTGGCTTTGTGTGCCATGTGAGTAACCCTTTGTGATTGACTGGCACCCTGCTCAGGGCTGTTTCCTTTCTTCGTGTTCAGTGATAAAACCACCCTGCAACACTGCACTGGATTAAGTGTGTTTTAGTAATGTTATTTATTCATTTTAAAACTATTGTTCTTGCCTACATACTGTAAATAGGATCTCATTAATCCAGTGGTTAATTAGTTTCTCAAACACCTAAGCACATAAGCGAAGTCAAATGGTATAACACTGGAATGCGTGTATTTTCCAGATGCTCCTCTTTTGTCAATGAATGGATGGACTATGAGTGGTGATCTACATTTAAGGAGATTGCCTCCCTGCTGAGTGTTAAAGCAGGTTGGAGGGAAGAGTGAAGATACGGGCAGGGTTTCATTGAATTTAAATATATATGTTTAAATTTTTGCTAGTCAGTGTAACTGCTTGATAGTGAGTTGTACTTTTATTTTTTTAGAAAAAGAGTGGCTTTACACCCTGCCTGTCTCTGCATACATATATGGAGTTTAGTTTTTTTGTTTATTTTTTCAGTTCAAGGAAGACTTATACAAATGATGGATGACAGTCATTCCGTATTTATTTACTATGGAACTATTTGCTATAAAGTGCTTTACAAGAAAGTAAATTTACAAGTAATACAATTTAATGTAGCAGACTACAAGAAAAGTGGCAGAACACTGAGACCAATGTTAAAAGCAAAGACACCCCAGCATAAAATTAAACAATAAAGTAATAAAGGAAAAATTGATCGACTCTTCATTTGAAATACGCAATTTCTACAGGATTTCTTATGACATAAAACTATGCAAAATAAACACTGACCTACTTTCCTTAAGGGGTAAACAGTTTTCAAGTGGTGTGCCTGATATAAAAAGGCACCAGCCACCTTTTTTTTTAACCTGAAAGAGTGAAATTTTGAAAGATTCGTCCCTTATTGATCCTGCTTAATTCTAAACAGGGCTGTAGGGGCCAAATCGTACAACCCAAAGGCATTTGAGTGCAAGACAGAAGAAGCCCTGGGTAGGACACCAATCAGTTGCTGTGCCCATTCAGACACACATCCACGCTTATTCACTTGCGGTCAATTCAGAGATGTCAGTTAAGTTAATGCACATATCTTTAGGATGTGAGAGGAAAACCGGAGTGCCCAGAAATAAACCAATATACATATGGAGAAACATAGAGACTCTACTCCAGCAGTGGTCTGGTCGCGATTTGAACCCAGGATTCTGGTGCTGTAATGCAGCAGAGCTATATGACGATGCTCTATGAATCTAAATGCAAAGGGTATTAGTTGCACCTAACTGAATCCAAGTGATACTTAGTGAGTACTGTATATTTAACACAAAAAGGAAGACAGTGTCGAATTGTGAGGATCACTGCTTGAAAGATGCAATGCAAAATAAAGATTGCTCACTTGACTGCGTGAAGCAGGCTTTGATTGTGCTAGCTATAAAAGTGCTGTATGAAATAAAATTTCAAATGTTTTACAGTAGCATTTTCTAGTCAAATGAATAATTTAATTATATACAGTAAATGAAATACTGACTCCTTAAATGACTAAGCAAATCACTTTTTGACTATGCTTGATATGAAATTACTAACTGGATTTTTTATTTCACTGAGCAAATCAGTGTTTAAAAGTACTTCATACTGTATGAAAGGCACCATATAAATTAAAGACTGGTTTAATTAACAAAGCACTGTTCATACTAATAGATGTGAAATATATGTCCATATTTTAACCTGCTTATCCTGTTTAGGGTAGTGTTAAGCAGACACCCACTCTGGAAGCATCATTATCCCCTTGGGATTAATAAAGAATCTATCTATCTATCTATCTATCTATCTATCTATCTATCTATCTATCTATCTATCTATCTATCTATCTATCTATTAATTATATAGTGCCTTTCTATCTATCTATCTATCTATCTATCTATCTATCTATCTATCTATCTATCTATCTATCTATCTATCTATCTATCTATCTATTAATTATATAGTGCCTTTCTATCTATCTATCTATTAATTATATAGTGCCTTTCTATCTATCTATCTATTAATTATATAGTGCCTTTCTGTCTATCTATCTATCTATCTATCTATCTATCTATCTATCTATCTATCTATCTATCTATTAATTATATAGTGCCTTTCTATCTATCTATCTATTAATTATATAGTGCCTTTCTATCTATCTATCTATCTATCTATCTATCTATCTATCTATCTATCTATCTATCTATCTATCTATCTATCTATCTATCTATTAATTATATAGTGCCTTTCTATCTATCTATCTATCTATCTATCTATCTATCTATCTATCTATCTATCTATCTATCTATCTATCTATCTATCTATCTATCTATCTATCTATCTATCTATCTAAAAAGGCATGATGAGGAGCCAGTCCATCACAAGGCACTAGCACTCACTCACATGAGTCCATTTTAGCCCTTACACACTGAATCATTAACTGACTGAGCTAAGCACTTGATGACAGTGTACACAATGAAAGGCACTATAAAAAATAGAGCATATACAAATTGTGTAACTATTTATTCCTCTTGCTCTTCTAAAGATTTTAAAGATGGACTCAGTGGTTACGTTTACAGAAGGCAACACAAAGGAACAATCTGCAGGGTGAGATTGTCAGACATCACACACTCATTTGTTAATCAAACTCAAATCGGCAGGTCACCTTTCCTTTCCTGGTTGCTGCTGATACGCCCTGACGGAGAACAGAGCCCTGAGTGAAACATACTGCACCTCAGCAAGAGTGCAGTTTGCAAAGTCATGTAGCACTCCTGTGGCACAGAGCCCCCCACTTCTGCCCCCGCTGTGTACTGTACTGTGCACACAGAGCTCTAAAGAGCGGAATAATTAATGACACTTTGTAAGTTAGTAAACTGAGTCACCAGCACAACAGGCATGCACCAGTGACCTTGTTATGCAGACTAATGAGGCCTTCAGTTCTTTCTGCCAAATTTATGAAACAAAGGATAAAGCTTGCACACACCCTAGGCATGCAGACTATAAACGCCCCCAGTGCCCCTATTTTCTCTGAGGTAGTTGGTAATATTTAATATAACAAGGTTCTGGAGCACTAAGTAGAACCAGCTTAGGAGGAAAGTCGAACTTTGCTCTGATGGCTGTGTCGCCTCCAGCTTTTGGGCCTCCTTCTGCATCATTGGCCCTATTCTTATTATTGAATTTTATGATATGTGTGAGCTGCTTGTCTCTCGTAAAAGTAAACAGGTGTGTTCATTCAGAGTTCTTATGTTTTTGTTATGGGAAACGTGTGTTGAAGTATCAAGGTGGAAGACTACTAAGTTTTGCAAGAGCTCACATTCATATTTCTATGATCTTCTCTTAAAACTCTTAAACCTTTGCAGCAGTGTTACTGAGCAAATGACACCCTCCAAATTTGTCAATCAGTACACTTTTCTATTAAGAATGTTCAAGACAGTCTACTGAACTTCACCATGTTCTCCCTTCCATTCGTGCATTAAAGGAATTCTCCACCAAAAAATAATTTCTTATTTGTTACATACCCCATGTAATTCATAAATGATGGCATGAAAAAAATTAATCTCATGTTTTCTTACAGAATAGAGATAAGAAAGTTTGTGACAGATTAGGAGGTGACCAACACTGGGCAACAGCAAACAAATATCAAAATGTCAATAAAAAAAATATTAATAACGTCATCCAATTATATGCTTACAACATCCCAAACACATCTATTTTTACAAAAATGTTGTTAAATAATCCACTTCCAAAAACGTTTTGATGAACGAAAATGGATTGTGCTCAGACACAACCTATCATTTGAGTTGAAGACCTGCAACTTTGGATGGAGTATTGCTTTAATTCATTAGTTATAAGAACATGGCTTTGCAGATTGCAGGATTTCTGGGAGAAAGAGCATTGGGTACAAGTTCAGAACCAACCCTGGGAGGAACGAGGGTCTATCACAGATCCCATTCTTAAGTATCCACACTCACACTCATTCATACTGGGCCCGATTGAACTCATTTGCTAACAATGCAATACAATACAATTTATTTTTATATAGCCTAAAATCACACAAGAAGTGCTGCAATGGGCTTTAACAGGCCCTGCCTCTTGACAGCCCCCCAGCCTTGACTCTCCAAGAAGACAAGGAAAAACATCCAAAAAAAACCCTTGTAGGGAAAAAATGGAATTAACCTTGGGAAAGGACAGTGCAAAGAGAGACCCCTTTGCAGGTAGGTTGGGGTGTGCAGTGGGTGTCAAAAAGAAGGGGGACAATACAGTACAATACACAGAACAGAACACAAGTAATCCTCAATATAATATAAAAATATTACAAGTACAGAGCATAATTTAACAGTAGGTGATATCGCATAATATGATTTGGATTTGTTTAGAGTCCTGGAGACCTCAACCATCAAGTCTATTCGGGGGTCCTGGAGAGGAGGGTCCGTCGGATTGTCGAGCCTCGGATTCAGGAGGAACAGTGTGATTTTCGTCCTGGTCGTGGAAAAGCGGACCAGCTCTACACCCTTAGCAGGGTCCTGGAGGGTGCATGGGAGTTTGCCAAAACCAGTCTACATGTGTTTTGTAGACTTGGAAAAGGCGTTCGACCATGTCCCTCGGGGAATCCTGTGGGGGGTACTCCGAGAGTATGGTGTACCGGACCCCCTGATAAGGGCTGTTCGGTCCCTGTACAACCGGTGTCAGAGCTTGGTCCGCATTGCCGGCAGTAAGTCAAACCCGTTTCCAGTGAGAGTTGGCCTCCGCCAGGACTGCCCTTTGTCACCGATTCTGTTCATAACTTTTATGGACAGAATTTCTAGGCGCAGCCAGGGCGTTGAGGGGTCCGGTTTGGTGGACTCAGGATTGGGTCACTGCTTTTTGCAGATGATGTTGTCCTGTTTGCTTCATCAGGCCATGATCTTCAGCTCTCTCTGGATTGGTTCACAGCCGAGTGAGAAGCGGCTGGGATGGGAATCAGCACCTCCAAATCCGAGACCATGGTCCTCAGCCGGAAAAGGGTGGAGTGCCTTCTCAGGGTTGGTAGCGAGATCCTGCCCCAAGTGGAGGAGTTCATGTATCTCGGGGGTCTTGTTCATGAGTGAGGGAAGAATGAAGCGTGAGATCGACAGGCGGATCGGTGCGGCATCCGCAGTAATGCGGGCTCTGCATCGGTCTGTCGTGGTGAAAAAGGAGCTGAGCCATAAGGCAAAGCTCTCAGTTTACCAGTCGATCTATGTTCCTACCCTCACCTATGGTCATGAGCTATGGGTAGTGACCGAAAGAACGAGAGCACGAATACAAGCGGCTGAAATGAGTTTCCTCTGCAGGGTGTCTGGGCTCTCCCTTAAAGATAGGGTGAGAAGCTCAGTCATCCGGGAGGGGCTCAGAGTAGAGCCGCTGCTCCTCCGCATCGAGAGGAGTCAGATGAGGTGGCTCGGGCATCTGATCAGGATGCCTCCTGGACGCCTCCCTGGTGAGGTGTTCCGGGCACGTCCAACCGGGAGGAGGCCCTGGGGAAGACCCAGGACACGCTGGAGGGACTATGTCTACCAGCTGGCCTGGGAACGCCTCGGGAGTCTCCTGGAAGAGCTAGAAGAAGTGGCCGGGGAGAGGGAAGTCTGGGCATCTCTGCTCAAGCTGCTGCCCCCGCGATCCGACCTCGGATAAGCGGAAGAGGATGGATGGATGGATGTTACTGATGTTTTAGTGCTAATGACTAACAACAGAGATGCAGGTCTGTACAGTTAATCAGCAGCTCTAGGCAGGATGTGCTAAACTGAAGTAGTGAGTCTTCAGCTGGGATTTGAAACCTGAGACCGAAGGGGCATCTCTTATAGTAGCAGGCATACCATTCCACAGTTTAGGGGCCCTGTAACTAAAAGCTTGACCTCCCACTGTTATTTTATTAATCCTTGGAATCATAAGCAGACCGCCATCTTGAGATCTTAATGTGCGCTCTGGTTTGTAAGTCATGAAAAGTTCAGACAAGTAAGCCGGACCTTGGCCATTTAACAGGCATGGTGTCATCATGTAGTGGCTAAGCTTTTAAACCATGAGGTTACCAGTTTATTTCCCACCTCTTTTCCTTATTATGTATTCCTGAGTAAGTCACATAATCAGCCTTTGCTCCAAGTATAATTCTGCAGACAGTTGTAACAT
Source organism: Erpetoichthys calabaricus (assembly GCF_900747795.2). NCBI lineage: Eukaryota > Metazoa > Chordata > Cladistia > Polypteriformes > Polypteridae > Erpetoichthys > Erpetoichthys calabaricus. Next base: position 190,847,110 of record NC_041400.2, read on the forward strand.
ATCCTGTGTCAGCTAAATATACATTAATAAATATAATGTTTGGAGGAACCATTATCTTTTTTATATATTTGACTTGGGTGGCACGGTGGTGCAGTGGGTAGTGCTGCTGCCTCGCAGTTAGGAGACCCGAGTTCGCTTCCTGCCTTGCGCCCTGTGTTGGCTGGGATTGGCTCCAGCAGACCCCTGTGATCCTGTAGTTAGGATATAGCGGGTTGGATAATAGATGGATGGATATATTTGACTTGCAAGATTAGAGTATGGTATAGTTGACTGAATACATTTTTAAGTGGTGGGTTTATGGACTTGCTCAGGATCACATAGTGTGACAGATGTGAGAACTTAACTTATAATGGTGGAGTTTAAGGTTTATTGCCTTTATACATATATATTCTTTTGTAGGTTTTTTTTTTTACCACATCCTACTTACTGACACTGTGTGACCATGAGAAAGTCTTTTCACTTGCCTATGGTTAAACTGCAAAAGAAAATTAAATGTAACCAACTGTATCTCAAATGTTGCAAGTTTCCTTAGATAAAGGCATCAGTCAAATAATAATATTATTAGGTCACCGTAGCTGCTTAAGCCTATGTCATATTAGGAGAATTTTCCTGTGATCTTCAGTTGTAGCGTTCATCTACCTAATCTTTGCCAGTCAAAGGCAGTCAACAGTGCTATCCCATGAAGATGAGAACCTAATCCTAATGTGACATACCTAACAGCTGAGACTAACTAGTCCACACCTGGCTATGATAAAAATCACACTAGTTTTGATTTTCTCATTACGTGGTGAGGTGGGCTGAGTAAGCAGGAGAGCTGACAACCAATGAATGCTGTTCTGGAAATACATACGTAGAAACGTGGAATAGGAATATGCCTGTGTTAAACCTCACAAACAGTAGAGCTCGTAAGTTTGATGTCTTGTATTTTATATACCATAACAGAATAGAAAATAGAAATAAAGAGGAAAGAATGCTGCTAAATTCACTGCAGCTATAAACTCTGTGTACCACACCGGCTCCTTCAGCCTTTGGCTGTCAAAAAAATGGGTGAGCATGACTGCGCTGGAAGATCGGCACTTGTTTGGTAAATGTGACATGGGATGTGATTTTCAGTCGTGTAATTTGAAATGGTGCAGCAACAAGTTTGGTGGCCTGTGATGGGCAATCTGACTTACTACAAGACAAAAAGTCGCATTATATATCATCGACTTTACTCTTGGACGTGCTATGCACAATTGTCCATTAATAAAACATTCCTGCATTAGGTCAATTCATGTTTTTTTCTGATTTTTCTAGTGATTTGGCTTTTATTGCTGATCACTGTACAACACAGGGCTGTAGAGAAGGTAATTGTACAGTATATACAAATAATATATACATATATATTTCTAGTATATATACACAGACAACAGTCATGCAGTCAACATTATGAGTGAGTAACATTTTAACTGGTGGATATATAGTAAAACAGACTATAATGTCAATGAGAAATACAGTAATCCCTCCTCCATCGCGGGGGTTGCGTTCCAGAGCCACCCGTGAAATAAGAAAATCCGCGAAGTAGAAACCATATGTTTATATGGTTATTTTTATATTGTCATGCTTGGGTCACAGATTTGCGCAGAAACACAGGAGGTTGTAGAGAGACAGGAACGTTATTCAAACACTGCAAACAAACATTTGTCTCTTTTTTAAAAGTTTAAACTGTGCTCCATGACAAGACAGAGATGACAGTTCTGTCTCACAATTAAAAGAATGCAAACATATCTTCCTCTTCAAAGGAGTGCACATCAGGAGCAGAGTCTGTCAGAAAGACAGAGGAAAGCAAACAAATCAATAGGGCTGTTTGGCATTTAAGTATGCGAAGCACAGCCGGTAAAAAGCTGTTGAAGGCGGCAGCTCACACCCCCTCCGTCAGGAGCAGACAAAGAGAGAGAGAGATAGAGAGAGAGAGAGAGACAGAGTTTGTTTTTCAGTCAAAAATCAATACGTGCCCTTTGAGCTTTTAAGTATGCGAAGCACCGTGCAGCATGTCGCTTCAGGAAGCAGCTGCACAGAAGACAGCAACGTGAAGATAATCTTTCAGCATTTTTAGACTAGCGTCCGTATCGTCTAGGTGTGCGAACAGCCCCCCTGCTCACACCCCCTACGTCAGGATCAGAGAAAGTCAGCGCAAGAGAGTGAGAGAGAAAAGTAAGTTGGGTAGCTTCTCAGCTATCTGCCAATAGCGTCCCTTGTATGAAATCAACTGGGCAAACCAACTGAGGAAGCATGTACCAGAAATTAAAAGACCCATTGTCCGCAGAAATCCGCGAACCAGCAAAAAATCCGCGATATATATTTAAATATGCTTACATATAAAATCTGCGATAGAGTGAAGCCGTGAAAGGCGAAGCGCGATATAGCGAGGGATCACTGTACTATAACCCTTTTCTAGGTTGGTTCCTGCCTTGTGTCTAACACTGCTCTGGCCCTTTGTGACTTGATTAGGATTAAGTAGATTTCAGAATGATATGTATATCATTCTGAAAAAAAAAATTACACATGGCATGGATTTTACTACAACAGTACGCATTCCTGTCTCACAGTCCTTTATACTTAAGTAGGAAGCCTTGTTTTGCCACTCTCTGTGTGGAGTTTATGCATTTCTTTCACACTTGCATTTTCTCTTGATACTCCATCTTTCTTTTACTTTTCAAAAACATGCAAGATGAGAATAACTGGTTTTTCATTTAGGTTTAAGCTACAACAGAGTGGTATCCAATCCAAAGTTTACTCATATCTTGCAGCTGATATTGTGGGTAGGCTGTAGCTCCCTTTTACTATTTAATAGTAAAAACTGGGTCAAAAAAGGATGGAATATATCCAGAGAAAAATAAAAACATCTGACAAATTAATTCTGTAATTGTTCTGTATTACACCTTCTGTTTGTTTAGTGGAGCTGGGCTAGGAAACATGGCTTAACAAGCTAAGTCATTTGTTCTTTTGATATTCAGCTGGGCTGGAAATTTCATGATCTTTACTTTAAGTATAAGAATTACCCTCTGATGGATGGCAAACTCCTATTTCCATATGTATAAATAAGAAGGTGCATTTCATCATGTGTGTTTGGGTGGGTTTATGAGCTTTTGGAGTACCACAACACTGAGACACCCTTTAATATGCAGGCTTACTTTATAATTGGCGCTGAAGGAGGTATTTGTGCAGCCTACAACGGGAACACAGTGGCATCGCCTTGATTTATTACCATAATAGGGCTCAGAATACAGTATAACAGTGTTGGAGGAAAATTCCTTTGGATCTTGAACAACCCGATAAAAGAACATAGAGATAAAGTGAACGTAGCTACATAAGTGATGTCATCCAAGCAAGACATCTTTTTGGAAGACATAGGCCATGCTTCAAAAAAACTTCTTGTAATTTGAGTGCCCACTTTGTAACATTTAAGAGGGGAGAACTTAAGCTTTCACCGCATAATGTGAGGTACCTGGTTTCAGTTTTTGTTATGTGCTTACAACTCTCATGTTTTGGTCAAACTGATGTCAATGTTGATCCCATTTAGACTGATCAAAATTGTGTATACTTCAATACTGGCTTTTTGTTGAAATGAATGACGTGTCTTAATGCCATCATATCTGCATGGCTCACCCATTTTCAGGGAGAGTTTGAACATGTGCACTAGACAGGTACAAAGACATGTTAAACATGTGCTGAAAACAGGAAGCTAGTGTCTCAAAGAAGCAGCAGCTACAGATCTTACTTGACATTTTTTATAAGTAGTCAAATGAACACTGAGGTTTGGACTTAACTGCTTTTATCCAAATAACCTTTTAGTTTTTCTTCAATGGTTGTCCTTATGTGGAATTTGCCTACAAAACAGCAGTGTCAGTTCTTTTAATCTTCATCAAGACAATCTGTCATTTTCCCAAAATGTACTTTAAAATTGCCTTTTTGGATACCTTTGTTCACTATACTGAGCTGACAGCACATATCCAAAACCTTTCCACTTGTTTCTGCGAATTAATGCATGTTTCGTTTTTGAAATAGCATCACCATCCTTGTAGATCCCGACACATCCCTCAGTTTAATGCAGAAATCATTGATCAGCTGTTACATATTCTGTACGTGAAAAGGCACTGCTGAAATCTCTAGTCCTGATTAATCCTCAGTTGTGTGTAAACATCATTGATCCATAAGCTGCTGCATGTTTGCTGCTAGTAAATGTATTAATAGCCAGTAATGCAGATGACATGCCTTTCAGTGTCCATAAACTAGTGACTGCAGTGGCAACAAATCAGTCAGGACTGTGTGGAGATTAATGATCCAGCAAGTGATTTGTGTGCTAGGTGAGAAAAGGTATTACTAAACTCTAGGACTGACACATCTCATCATGTTATGAAGAAATTAGTGATCTACAAATAGTTCTGTGGTCACTTCTCTAAAAGGGTTTCCTAACCTCAGTACTCGGATGGATCACTCAGCATTGTGCAGTGAAGTAGTGTGCCATTTTACATTGATTGTACATACTATGAGAATGATTTATTGTGCACTCATCAGTGATCAACCAACTGCTGAATGTTCTCTGTGTGAAAAAGGCATCACTAGCATGTATACAAATGAGAGTGTTGTCTAGAAATTAATGATGCACCAAAATTCTGCACATTTGGTTCTGGAAAAGACATCACTAATCTGTAGAGAGAATACATAAATCAGTATTATGAAGAGATTAGTAATCCAGCAAATAATGCATGTACACTGTCAGAAAAGGCATCAAGTCTAGTCAAGTTGGGGAGCATGCACTGGTACAGAGCGTTGTCGCACCCACCACATGACGAAACAACTTGGGATCCCGGTTGGCAACCCCCCAGGCAGACACGCAGTCCAGTTCCACCCTCCGGAAGTACCCCTCTATCTGCCACAGGCAGGTGTTACGTGGGCAACCCCTTGGCCTGGTCCAGCCACTCAGGTCCCCAACAAAGAGGATCCTACGACCTGGATCACCCTCTGGGAAACGTGCCACATGGCCATAGTGCCGTAACTGACGCTCCCTCACAATGCAGGCAATGTGCCTCATTCGGGACTCCATGAGCAACCACTCATTCGACACAAAGTCAAACCAACGGTACCCAAGGATTTTCCTTAGAGAAACAGAACCAAAGGAGTCCAGTCTTCATCTCAGGTCACTGGGTAGCATCCATGTCTGGCAACCACATAGCAAGACAGGAAGCACCAGGACTCTAAAGACTTGGGTCTTCGTCCTTTTGCAGAGATATCGCGAGTGCCACACACCCCTTTCCAACGACCTCATGACTCCCCCATGCTCTCCCAATCCATCTACTGACTTCATAGGAAGAGTCACCAGAGACATGAATGTCACTGCCAAGGAAAGTAAACCTCTCGACATCACTAGACTCTAATAATACTAACATATCCTTCAGTGTTGTGTAGAGATTAGTGATCCATTAAAAGTTGTATGTTTTCCAAAAGAAAAACATCTCAGGCGTGTTTAACACTCAGTGACCTACCAAATGCTGCATGTTCACTGCTAAGCTGTGTACCCCTAGCACATTTTAAAATGTTGAGCAGAGATTAGCGATCCACCAAATACTTCATATTTGCTTCTTAAAAAGGCATCACTGCCCATAGTGAAATGCATCCAGATAATGATGCCTGTTCAATACTATGCAAGATGCTAACATATCCTTTGATATCAAACACAGAATCAACTGTTACATGTTAAAATTATACAATGAATAATGCTGATTTATTTATAGTGTTGTCAAAGATATAGCCTTGATACTTCTGATGCATCACTAAGCATTGTGGAGAAATCAGTGGTCCATCAAATACTGCCTGTTTAGGGTCAATTCTAGTCTTGTGCCTAGATTAGTGATACATCAGATGGTACCTATTCACCTCATAGAAAAGAACTGCTAGCCACTACAGTGCTGATTGATCCCTTTGAGGTGTATGGTCTACCAAACACTGTGTGTTTACTCCCAGAAAAGGCTAGGCAGCTCCTGCCCTCTGTACTGCCTCCTTATAGGTGATGTAGCCATTTATTAATAAAGGCTTCATAAGCCTCTCTAATAGTGACAAGACCCCAAGCACAGACAAGGGATGGTCTGTGGAAAACAGTGATGCACTCAAGGCCCAATTTGAGATTTATAACAAGTAAAACATGGCTATTAGTAGGTAATGGTGCTGCAATTTATCTTTGTCCCTGAACTTAGTATGACAAGGGTCCATCCTTGGGTCTGTCCTGCACTATAAGTTATTGGGTTTTGAGACTATTCCTTTAAGAGTTAAAGGAAATCATTGCTCACGGATTCAACAAATTTACTTTGGTTCATATTACCTGTGAGACTCAAATGAAGGCAAAATAGAAGTAGTTCATAGTTGAAGAATATGCACATCTAGTATTGAGTGGCTTTGACACTGCATTAGTTGAAAACACTAACAAGAATCTTTCCAATTGTCTTTAGGGGCGACTCTTAATTTGGTGCTTAAACGCCATGTCAAATTAGACAACTTTTCCAGAGATTTTCAGTCGTAGCCTTCGTTTACATAATCTTAGCAAATGGCAGGCAATCAGCATTGTGGTCCTGTGAATTGGGTCAAATAGTCTGACAAACCCAATGACACACTTCAACCAGTCCCTGATAAAATCATACAGGTATGATTTTGTCTTTAGTTATTGGGGTGACTGTGTGCATGAGAGCTGAAAACCAATGAATGAATACAAGTCATACTGAATAATGCGGAGATAAGTAATAAGGAATGCAGGTGTTTTGGACTTCGCAAATTGAAAAGAAAGTCATGTGGATGGTGTTTCGTGTTTTACGTACCACGACAAAATAGAAAAAAGGGCAGAGATTGCGGCTGAACTTGTCACACCTTTTAACCTTTTGTACTGTATAACTGTGCTAGAAAGTTGTTTGAGGTTGCTAAGTCTGACATGCCCAGCGATTTTCAGTCGTGTAAATTGACATGGTCCAGTGACAAGATCAGCAATTGCAGTTGGCAAGTCTGACATTGCCTATGACTAAATGTGACATCAGCGTAACTTGAAAGCATTTTAAAAATGACCTGGTCATGTATTAAAAAGCAGGTAAAATCCAAACCCTGTCCATAGTTCAGCATGTTCCTTTACAAATGACGCCAATTGGCATAAAGATCTGTTCACAATGAGGTAAAAAGCATCAGTGCTATAACCCAGTGTTCATGCTTTGAACTAGCCATTGTAGCAGTTAAGGAGTTTAGCATCCTCTTGAACCCTCAGGTATGACTCCAAACACCAGGTAAAAGTCCAAGACTTCTTTATTTTCTTATAATACAGTGCACCAAGCACCACACTACTAATATAAATATCAATCCACTACAATAATCACAATTCCTCCACTCCCAGACACTTAGCCACCCTACCTCCCAGCTCAGCTCAGTGTCTGGGCTTTCCCAGAGTCCTTTTATACCCCCTGACCCGGAGGTGTTTCTGCCCAACTGTCCACAAGTCCTTATTACTTCCGGGTCAGGGTAAAAGTCCTTTTCTTCAACCTGGAAGTACGTCATTTCTCCTGTTCACGTGACCAGGACGTACTTCCAGGTTATAGGGCACATACGAGTCCACGAGCCTCCCTACAGCGACTCCTGGTGGTCCCCAAGGTATCCAGCAGGGCTGTGCATAAAAACTACAAACTCCATGAGGCCCTGCTGGAATTCGGGGCATGTCCATGGTGTCGGGAGAGCTCCTCCTGGCGGCCTGGGGGTGAGGGCCAGAATATGTAGCCGGCCATCCATCACACTATTTACATTGTCTTTTGCATAGTTTAAAATAAAAAAAATTAAGTCAAAATCAGTATATGGTATGGTAGACAAGTGCACAGTGTATTATCATCATTTTGCCCACAAATCACAGTCATTGTTATGGCATTCCCTGGGGCCATAAAGTGAATAATCAGGTGCTGTTACGGCACAGTCATTTCTTACCCTGCATTTCATAGGGAAATTGTATGTGCAACTGGCCTAGAGCCAACCCTACTTCCTTTACTTAATAGACGAAAAGGTTTTGGATGTATGACCCTGGAAGAAAGAAACCTCCAGGTTGATATTCCACATACAAACATATCAGCAGAGACTTCTCAGACAGACACATGGTCCTCCATGGTGGTCGGCACTCTGTGACCTTTCCATCTGTCACCAGGATTCACACTGTTTCTGTGCAGCCTTGGGTCATTTCGCAGCTAACCTTGTTTGTTAGGATCTGGCAACTGACCCTGATTACAGCTGTTGAGTGGTACAGAATATAACAAACACTGGTGACAGACGCCTACGAACAGACTTCATCAAATGGCCTACCCACTGTGCATCTCTCTGACTACAGAACATTGCTAGCAGCATGCAGAAATTAATATAACCTGCTTTATTTCAACTCATTGTCTAATGACAACTAACATGCCAGAACACAGTGTTAAAGAACCTTCGAGAGGTTATTGTAACCTGCTACGATGTGGCCAGTGGAAGTCGTCATAATAAACAAAATGAACACATCAAACACTAGAACTTTAGAACAATTTAGACAGAAACAGGCCCTTCAGCCCAATAAAGCTCATCAATCCTATCCACTTACCAGCAGTTGCGCCACTAGCCATACATTTTCACCTGGTCTTATATTAACTGAACAAATGAAATGGTTTGTCTCTTTGCCAGCACAAGATACAGAGCAACATGCCCTCTCAAATTCCTGCTTTATATTATGTTTGGCCACACTACCACTGAGGCTTTGTACCTGATTTCCTACTAAACTCAGACTCAGTGGGGTCTAATTGAGAGTGTCATACATTCCAGGAATGCCTCGAGTGTCCTGGAGCCACCCCATTAAAGTCTCTATAAGGCTCTGATAGAAGGTAAGCCGTCACATGAACAAATGTGTCCATATGCAAAGGCATATTCTTGTTTCTTCTGACATGTACTCATGAGCAGAGATTTTGGGGCAGGCTACCAATGAATGCATTATATTACAAAACAAAAAACTCCAATAATGGATACATTTTCTCTTCAAAAATCTTTTTAAGGAATATTGCACCCAAAAATGGTATTTTTTAACTTAATGATGTAGTTTATAGTGATGGCCAAGAAATATTATTAATTAATGTTTTCATGGAGAATGGAGATAAAAAAAGTGAGAGTTGGACTCCGTCAGGGCTGCCCTTTGTCACCGATTCTGTTCATAACTTTTATGGACAGAATTTCTAGGCGCAGCTAGGGTGTTGAGGGGGTCCGGTTTGGTGGACTCAGGATCAGGTCACTGCTTTTTGCAGATGATGTTGTCCTGTTTGCTTCATCAGGCCGTGATCTTCAGCTCTCTCTGGATCGGTTCGCAGCTGAGTGTGAAGCGGCTGGGCTGGGAATCAACACCTCCAAATCCAAGACCATGGTCCTCAGCCGGAAAAGGGTGGAGTGCCCTCTCAGGGTTGTGAGCGAGATCCTGCCTCAAGTGGAGGAGTTCAAGTATCTCGGGGTCTTGTTCACGAGTTAGGGAAGAATGGAGCGTGAGATCGACAGGCGGATCGGTGCGGCGTCCGCAGTGATGTGGGCTCTGCATCGGTCTGTCGTGGTGAAAAAGGAGCTGAGCCGCAAGGCAAAGCTCTCAATTTACCAGTCGATCTATCTTCCTACCCTCACCTATGGTCATGAGTTATGGGTAGTGGCCGAAAGAACGAGATCGCGAATACAAGCGGCTGAAATGAGTTTCCTCCGCAGGGTGTCTGGGCTCTCCCTTAAAGATAGGGTGAGAAGCTCAGTCATCCGGGAGGGGCTCAGAGTAGAGCCGCTGCTCCTCCGCATCGAGAGGAGTCAGATGAGGTAGCTCGGGCATCTGATCAGGATACCTCCTGGACGCCTCCCTGGTGAGGTGTTCCGGGCACGTCTAACCTGGAGGAGGCCCCGGGGAAGACCCAGGACACGCTGGAGGGACTATGTCTCCCGGCTGGCCTGGGAACGCCTTGGGATTCTCCCAGAAGAGCTAGAAGAAGTGGCTGGAGAGAGGGAAGTCTGGGCATCTCTGCTTAAGCTGCTGCCCCCACGACCCGAGCTCGGATAAGCGGAAGAGGATGGATGGATGGATGGAGATAAAGAAAAAAAATGATGATATAATAGAAGCCAAAGGTGACCAATGCTGCACAGTGGAAACAATGTGATAAACTCCTTGGAAAAAAAAACGTTCACTACTTGTGTTGCATAATTCACACGTCAGCTATCTAGTTGTATGCTCAAAATGTGCAAAAAAACACTCATTTTTTGATAAAAAATTCTTAAATAGATACCTCTAGAAAAATCAGTGCACATCATAAACAGGAAACACAGGTTACTTGGGACTGAGTTTTAGAATTGAAGGCAGAACTCTTGACCAATGAGTGAGGGAGAGAGGCAGATCTTCAATTCAAAAACTCAGTCCCATATCTTTGACGCTTCCTGTTTATGATTTTTCCGGAAACTGATATGTGGATTATGCAACACAAGTAACATTAGACTTTTTTTCTCTTCTCTATGGATATTTTTTACATTATGTAACATTGTGCAGCATTGGTCGTCATTGGGTTGTATTATAGCATAAACATTTTTATCTCCATTCTCCACGAAAACATGACGTTGACAAATTTTCTTGGCTATCACTACAAACTACATGGGATAAGTAACATATAAAAACAGTATCAATTTTGGATGGAATATTCCTTTAAGGCTACAGCTAATGTTAATAATCAAGAAATACAATAATTCTACCCTATCCTACCCTAAACAGTTCTTTCTTGCTCATCTTCTTTCCTAAAACAAACAGAGAAATGTCCGGTATGACTTCAATAACGGATTAGTTTAATGTTTCAAATTCAGCTTGCGAGAGGTCACTTCAACATATATATTTTTGTACAGTTTTTCCTCTTTTACATGTCAGTTAGTTGCTCCTGTCGACAAAGTAGTTAGCCCAAACTATTAAAACAGCCACAGAGTTGCACTTTTGTGTCTGCAGCTTAAACCTGAAAGTGTTTTCTGTACAAACAGTGGCGCAGCACTCTCAGCAAACCTTAGTCACATTTCACAAACACCACCAACAGAGTATTTAATGAACAAGCACGTCTCTTTGATAAAGTAAATAAAAGATTAAAAATTCTCCAACTATCAGAACAGTTAATTCCACCTCAGAACATGCTCAAATATGCTACGTGTACATTTTGTAACTTGTTTAAAAAATTAAAAAGTAATTATTTTACCACAAATTTAACACAAAGAAACTAAAACAAGTTTTCTGTGATTTAAATATTAACAGAATTTGTATACTTTTTTATAACTTAAACTTTAAAATGTGTTAATATGAAATTTTATTTATACAGAAAGATTATAATACAAACAATTTATGAAATTTGACTTATTATTATGATTGAAATATGTAGCAGTATGTACAGTCATATGAAAAAGTTTTTGAACCCCTCTTAATTCTTTGGATTTTTCTTTATCATTGGTTGAGCTTTCAAAGTAGCAACTTCCTTTTAATTGATGACATGTCTTATGGACACAGTAGGATTTCAGCAGTGACATTAAGTTTATTGGATTAACAGAAAATATGCAATATGCATCATAACAAAATTAGATCGGTGCATACATTTGGGCATCCCAACAGAGATATGACATCAATACTTAGTTGAGTCTTTGATGAGTGTCTGGATTCTGGATGGAGGTATTTCTGACCATTCTTCCATACAAAATCTCTCCAGTTCAGTTCCATTTGATGGACAGTCTGCTTCAAATCATCCCATAGATTTTCGATGATATTCAAGTCAGGGTCTGTGATGGCCATTCCAGAACATTGTACTTCTCCCTCTGCATGAATGCCTTTGTAGATTTCCAACTGTGTTTTGGGTCATTGTCTTGTTGGAATATCCAACCCCTGTGTAACTTCAACTTTATGACTGATGCTTGAACATTATCCTGAAGAATTTGTTGATATTGGGTTGAATTCATCTGACCCTCGACTTTAACAAGGGCCCCAGTCCCTGAACTAGCCACACAGCCCTACAGCATGATGGAACCTCCACCAAATTTGACAGTAGGTAGCAGGTGTTTTTCTTGGAATGCGGTGTTCTTCTTCCGCCATACAAAGTGCTTTTCGTTATGACCAAATAACTCCATTTTTGTCTCATCAGTCCAAAGCACTTTGTTCCAAAATGAATCTGGCTTGTCTAAATGAGCATTGGCATACAACAAGTGACTCTGTTTGTGGTGTGAGTGCAGAAAGGGCTTCTTTCTCATCACCCTGCCATACAGATGTTCTTTGTGCAAATTGCGCTGAATTGTAGAACGATGTACAGATACACCATCTGCAGCAAGATGTTCTTGCAGGTCTTTGGAGGTGATCTGTGGGTTGTCTGTCACCATTCTCACAATCCTGCTCATATGTCACTCCTGTATTTTTCTTGGCCTGCCAGACCTGCTGGGTTTAACAGCAAATGTGCCTGTGGCCTTCCATTTCCTGATTCCATTCCTTTCAGTTGATACTGACAGTTTAAACCTCTGAGATAACTTTTTGTAGCCTTCCCCTAAACCACGAGACTGAACAATCTTTGTTTTCAGATCTTTGGAGAGTTGCTTTGAGGATCCCATGCTGTCACTCTTCAGAGGAGAATCAAAGGGAAGCACAACTTGCAATTGACCACCTTAAACTCCTTTTCTCATGATTGTCTGTGAAGTTCAAGGCTTAATGAGCTAATCCAACCAATTTGGTGTTATAAGTAATCAGCATTGAGCAGTGACAGGCATTCAAATCAGCAAAATTACAAGGGGACCCACATTTGTGCATAACCAGTTTTTCACATTTGATTTAATTTCATACAATTAAATACTGCGTCACTAAAAATCTTTGTTTGGAAAAGGTGTTCCTAGGAAATCAAAGACATACCACTGTTATCTTTTTTGAAAGTAAATTATTATGCAGGCTGAGAGGGGTTCTCAAACTTTTTCATATAACTGTAGGGTTGCGACTTTTGCAGTTATTTTTTATTATTCATCTAATCCATTCCCCATCCTGAATGTCAAAAACTGCCTATTTCATTAGTTTTGTCATGACACAGGTAGACAGAAAGGTAAGGAGTAAATTGTATGTAGTGACATCCATCCATCACAAATACCAGATTTCTTTTGATCACGGTTGCAGCAAGTTGGCAAAAATCAACCATGCACAGGTCACCCACTCACACATTCATACATTCTCACAATGGGTCAGTTTAGAGTCACCAATTAACCAGAATAGTTGGTTTTTGGCTGTGAGAACAAAGCACAATCCCTAAAACCTTCATGAACATGGGAAATGTATTCACACTGCAAAGAAAAAAAAAACACACCCACATTGGCCAAGAATTAAACTGGTGTTTAAGCAGTGGTATGTACTGAGCAAAAATTAATAAGCTTCAAGTAGGTGGAGTGAGACCAGGTGGGGAAGCTGACCTGAGCTGCAGAGAAAATGAGGGCAAAGCTAAATTGTCTTAATGACTGGGCACCACAATTGGGTGGCTAGAGCTTTGGGAGTCTGTGTAATGGCCTAAACACGTCATAAATCAGTTGAAGATCATACTGGAAAGTGTTATATTTCAGACACTAGCCAATCATTAGATGTTTGCAATAGCACAGAGTAGCTTTCAAAATTACAGAAATGAATTTATTTGAAGCTGACCTAGATGCCCTTTGTACGGTACTGCCACACTGATCTGTAATTAATGATATTTGTGATTGAATTAATTGCTAAGCCACCATGCAGCAGCATGATGGTGTGGTGGTAGCGGGGTTCACATCCTGGGTGTTCCTTATGTGCCTGCGTGGGTTGCCTCCAGATACTCCCAAAGACATGCAGGCTAGGTGAAAGCTGCAGCTAAATTGGTCCAGGTGTATGTTTGCCCTGTGAAGGACTGGTGAACTGTGTTGTTCCAGTCTTGTGCCCAATGATTGCTGTCCCATGACCCTGCTCTGAATAGGTCTGTTATTAAAATAGATGGATGGATGAACTATGTTACCATGGTCAATGAAACTGTCCAAATAACAATATAGTTTTTGTAGGAGATGTAACTGATGACAGAATATAGAGATTTAAAAAATTAAGAAATGATGTTTTCATTCTAGAAGCCCTGGGCAATTACAGCCACCCTGTTTGTTTTTGTATTTGTGCTCTTATAAATATGGACAATATTTTAAGTTATGTTTTATTTCCTTCTTCTGTTTATCTCTTTTTTGTGATATAAAATAAAAAAATATTTCAATCAAATGCTATTTGATATAGCACCTATTCAAAGTGAATGTCATTTTAAGGTAATTTATGGGATCACTATAAAACAATTGTTTCCACTATGTCTGCTGTATTCATGCCATGCAAAGTCAGTGGTTGGGTTGATTTTATATAGCATCTTTTATAGTGAATACCACCTCCAGGTGCTTTTAACATACTGTGTTTACTATAAATATATACTTATATAGTGCCATATTTATACTGTATGAGCACTTGTAGATTAAGTGGCACATTCAGGATGTTAAACCTGCATCTTGCTTTTTTTATGGAGCACACTGCCTATATCACAGAAACAACTTATTACTAACTCTTTATTGTATGTAGTATTTGTCCATTTCAGTGTGGTGCAATGGTTAGAACTACTGCCTTGGTCTAAATCCCAGCCTGATTGCATACTGATAGAGAGTTTGTACATCAACCCTGTGTTTGCTGAATACTTCAGTTTTCTTCCCACACCTCAAAGACATGTTGCTTGTTAGTTTAATTGGTGATTGCAAACTGGGGTCATTTGAGGGGATGTGTGTGTGTGTGTGTGAGTGTGCCTTATGATGCATTGATGCTTTGCCCATCCAAGGCTGGCTCCGGTCTTGCATCCAAGCTGGTAAAGAAATTCACCAGCTCCCCATTGCACTGAAATTGATGAAGAGGTCAGAAAATGCAAGGATACTATAGATAGACTTTGTTTCCAAAAAACTTTATAGACATTTCAGTTTATTTAAAATATAATCTCTGTCAGGTAGTGATATAAGGATTCAATGGTGATGTTTGGACCTGTAACCATGTGAATTTACACAGAACCTTCAAATTTCAAAGCCATCTCAAAGCACTTTATATTTGCAACATAATTATCTCAATAGAGCTACAATGGTACAATTGACTGATTCAGCGAGCTACCTGGGGTAATACAGGTAATCAGTGGTGTCGCTTGATCCTGTAACCTTGTACTTTCATGTAGCTCCTTTCTGTAGTGAATGCCACTATCAAGCATTTTACAGACACAGTGTGATTCTTTCTATAGTGATGTGAGCACTGGCAGTCGATGTAACTCTCTCTGGAGATTGTAAAGGTAACACTGTGACTTGCAGACTAAAGCCTTAGTTGAAAACAAACACACCTGTATTTTATATAGTACACTGCAAAACCATCAGTGTTAAATTAATAAGTGAAGTATTCATATTGGAATATTCTTTCCATTTATAGAATTTTAATATTTACCTTAACAATAAAATAGTTAATGTAGCACTGTTTTGTGCTTTTGGGCAGTGAACCCAATGTGCTTTACAGTTAGAGTTATGTAAGTGTCTTTGTTGATAACACTTTAAAATTGACTTTTAAGTCTTGATATAGTACCACTACTGTATTAGTCACTTATTGCTGTATAGCACAAACAATATCTTTGCTATTATTTTGTTATACAAAAATTAGTGACCAAATGATATATTATAGGGGGTCCCTATTTCAGTGTTGTCATTCATACTTTGTAAGGTGTAGTAATACCATACAAAGCATTTATTAAGTCTTGTTACACAGAAGTCAATGACTAATAATTGCATCTAGTTAGTCACTGGTTTTAAGTGTTACGCAAATGTTCACATAAAGCATAGACGAGATAAATATGGGCCACACTGTGAATCAGATGGTGACAGAATTGGCAAATAGTGACTTAAGGTCCACATTTTAAACCACTGGAAATAAGTGAATTGATTCCTTATTTACTTCAATTTTTTAAAATATTACTGCTGAAAAGGTTACTGGAACATATTTTGTTTAACTATGCAAAAACAAAAAATGCTTAATTGAAAGAAAAAATAAAAACATCCATCCAACCATTCACCACCTTCAGGCTTGCAAGGACTTGGTGTCTATCTTGGCAGTACTGGGCACAAGATAGGAGTCAGCAATTTGTCCATTGCAGGGCAAGGCCAAAAACGGCCATTAAATCATTTATGTTATTATGTATCACTTTGTTATCATATTGCTATTAGCAGTATCTCTCATTTGACAGTGCAAGTAAGTTAAGTAATAAATCTTATGCTCTCGTTTGCATCTATATGTATCTCTCTCTTTCTCTATGTGTGTATATATATATATATATATATATATATATATATATATATATATATATATATATATATATCAAAGCAGAACTGAAAAGTTATGGATCACTGATTAAATTGTATTTCCTCAAATGGTTAGTGATGTTATGTTGTCAGGCTTGTGGCAGGTAGCACTTGGCGAGTGGATTCTCACTGAACCCTGGGTCAGCTGTGCCTAATGTAACTGTCTGCTAAGAGCCTGCAGTAATGGCTGGAGACCGGGAGATAGATGTGTCTGCCCCGGTCCCTGCGGCTGCTGTGTGGCTGCGCCCGTGTTGGCAGGGGAACTCATTTCTTTTGTCTCTTGAGGAAAAAAAGAGACAAAGTGCACAGGCCTTGTTAACGGGAACCTTGCTAATTGTTCAGGGGCAGGAGATGGGCTCAGCTATACTTCTGTGTGCAGGAAGTATAATCCCGTCACAGAAAAAATAAGAGGCAGCCCTTTAGTACTGCAAAGGCAGCCAAGAGTGCAATGAAGGTGTTTGAGTTAATAAGAAATGTACAAATGAAAAGCCTGTTTAAAGAAAGAAAGTAAACCATGCTGTACATATAAATATTGGTGTATGTGTCAGATGGATATGCAAGCAAGAATTTTACTGTACTCTTTACACATGTCAATACTACTGTTACTATTTTTACAAATGAACATAAGCACACTCATGGCCAAGGCATATATATTTACATGTTTGCATGCATTTGTTTCTCCATAGTACAATGTAAGGTTACATGACTGTTTGCTTGCATACGTAAAAATATATAAAGTGAATATAAATAAGGTACCGAGGAGCAATGGATAGATAACAGTCCGAGGGACCATACCAATGAATGTCTTAGTAGCATTTCTCCCCTTGTCATTATGGGTTTTCTTGGGGTACTCCCATTTCCTCCTATATACCAAGATGTGATGTTATAGTTTGGTTAAATGACATCTCTAAACTAGCCTTGTCCTAGGTGTGTGCTTGACAGTGCCCTATCCAGGATTGGTTTGGGCTTTACACTTGATGCTCTTGAGTTAGCTTTTAGTTTTTGACGTCCCATTAAGAGAAAAAGCAGGTTCAGAAAATGAGTAGGAACACAGAATCAAGTACACATACAATGGGCATATAAACTGCATTTTTTGCATACATCCTCATATGATGTACTGTACATTTAAGTCTGTATGATTTTTAAGTATAGTCAAACATATCTATATGTGAACTGTTTATTGAACTGTGTCTACTTCATATATGTAATGTATAATTACTATAGTATAGGGTATATATAAATATATATTTATATACATACACACACACATATATATATATATATATATATATTGTGGAGGTTGGCCCGGACACAGAAAGGCAGACACGTTCATGTCACCCAACACACGTTTATTTATCATTTTTAAAGTGCTCACAAACCCCAAAGACCCCAAGTCCTGGCCACACAACACAATGCCTTTTCTCTCTTTAGGCCGCCTCCTTGCCTTCCTCCCGACGTCGTCCAACTTCCACCCGACTCTTGTTTCTGTCTGAAGGGAGGCGGCCCCTTTTATACGCACCCGGATGTGCTCCAGGTTCTCCCCGGCAATCTTCCACCGGCACTCCCCAGTGTGGCGGAAGTGCCGGCTGCGCACCCCCGGAAGCACTCCGGGTGTCCCTGCTCCTCTTTCCCCCAGTACTTCTGGGTGTGGCGGAGGCACAAGCCTTCCTCTGATCCTCCTGGGCGTCCCGGGTGGGTACCACCCCCATCCAGGCACCATAATATATATATATATATATATATATATATATATATATATATATATATATAATATAGGGCGGCATGGTGGCGCAGTGGGTAGCGCTGCTGCCTCGCAGTTGGGAGATCTGGGGACCTGGGTTTGATTCCCGGGTCCTCCCTGCGTGGAGTTTGCATGTTCTCCCCGTGTCTGCGTGGGTTTCCTCCGGGCGCTCCGGTTTCCTCCCACATTCCAAAGACATGCAGGTTAGGTGGATTGGTGATTCTAAATTGGCCCTAGTGTGTGCTTGGTGTGTGGGTGTGTTTGTGTGTGTCCTGCGGTGGGTTGGCACCCTGCCCAGGATTGTTTTCTGCCTTGTGCCCTGTGTTGGCTGGAATTGGCTCCAGCAGACCCCCGTGACCCTGTGTTCGGATTCAGCGGGTTGGAAAATGGATGGATGGATATATATATATATATATATATATATATATATATATATATATATATATATATATATATATATATACACACAAACAATGTATGTACAGTGTATATAAACATCTAATTATATAAAAATACACAAACATAAATGAGATTTGTATACATTTCTGTATATGAATTTTTACTTTATACAAACTAGTATTGGCGGCACGGTGGCGCAGTGGTAGTGCTGCTGCCTCGCAGTTAGATCCTGGGTCCTCCCTGCATGAAATTTGAATGTTCTCCCTGTGTCTGTGTGGGTTTCCTCCCACAGTCCAAAGACATGCACGTTAGGTGCATTAGCGATTCTAAATTGCTCTAGTGTGTGTGTGTGTATGCGCCCTATGGTGGTCTGATGCCTTGCCCGGGGTTTGTTTCCTGCCTTGCACCCTGTGCTGGCTGGGTTTAGCTCCAGCAGACCCCCGTGACCCTGTAGTTAGGATATAGTGGGTTGGATAATGGATGGATGGATGGTAGTGCAATGGTTCAGTTTTATTCTAGCTATGTGGAGTCTGCATGTTCTTATAGTGTTATATTGGTTAATTGCTGATATACAAATGATTATTAAAAAGCTCTATGATGGACTGATACCTTGTGCCCAGTTAGCCTTATCAGGACTCTGAGAAGACTAAGATTATTCAGTTGATCAGTGTTCATCTCATATAGCATCTTGCATAACTGTAAAGTCACAAAATGTTTTGAAGAAGAAAGTGCATTACATGTATATCATTGTAAAGAAGATTACAGAACTTGAGTGAACTTTCAGTTTCATTGGTCAGCACAGCTCATGTGGATCAGGCGGAATGCACATCACAAAGCTCTAGAGCTTTGCTTTATACTGTATGTGTCTCCTTTTTCCCTTTCTAATATTTTCTTCTCTCTACTTCCCTTTGCTTCTGCTCTCCTGCTTTTTCTTTCTCTCTTTCTTTCTCTGTGCCAATCTTTCACTTTCCTCCAACCACATCTTGTTTATTGTAGTACTTTATTGCTCATCTTTCTTAACTTGATTTGATCTTGATGTTATTATAGGTTACTTAATAGAAGCAGAGAGCATAAGTTACAGCTAAGTAACAACTAGACATTCTAAAAACATTGATTTATTGACACTAACTTACTTTGCCACAATATGCTACGGGTTAAAGTTAATTTATCTAAATACTGATGTGAAATTTAAGCACAATTCCATTTTCAATTGTAGTTTCAGAAGGATACATATTTATATCAAATGCCTCACATTTTTGGGTTATGTATAGAGCTTTGCATGTTTTTAAATCATTACAGTCGTTTTTTGCCCACATTACTAGTATATAGTGTTCCAGCTGGCCAAAAAAATCTTTGGTCTGCTTGACCTTTTGTTTTACGTAAAGTAACACAGTTTCAGTGTCTAACCAGCATTCCAGAAAGGCAAACAGAATGTTATAGTTGTGTTAACCATTGACTTTCCTGTTTAAGGGGACGAGTTTCACTTATGTCATGACACAAAATGTTGACAATAGAACCAAGTGCTCATTCCTGATGGCCACTTATGCCAGATGCAGCCACATGTTTACAGAATGTAGTGAAGGATGAGTATCTGATCACTGCCCAGTTGTCTATGGTCAGTGCTGTACTGTCAAAGCATTATGAATGCTTTTGGCTTGGCACCCTAACAACTGTTTCCTGTTATGTAGAGTTCTGGACAGATTATCTCTGATGAAACTGACTGCTCACTCACAAAACTGAGATTTCTGTTGCTCACCTGTTTAACCTTGCATCTTAACTAAAATATGGACATCACCATTATCCAGCATATACATTTCATTATGTTGCTCTTCCCTGTAAGTTCCATGTCAATGTCACCTTAGCCACTGTTCTTTCTCAAAACATTATCAAGATGAACTTTGTTCCTAATTCCTAAAGTTCTCCAACTATCAGTCTTTACTGTCTTTTAGCTGTGAAAGTCAGAAATATAGGTAACAAGGCCAAAAATCCTAAAGTGATGGATTTCGATCTGTGCATCCAACTCATTGTGTGATCCTGAAGATGTGCCTGTGTCGAATGTAAAATTGCCTTGGGTGTGATAAAGAAAATTCTTAAACCATCTTAATCCAGTTCAGTGTTATGGAACTGGAATATGGAATCGGTCACAACCTATACAG
The DNA here is from genome assembly GCF_900747795.2 of Erpetoichthys calabaricus. Lineage (NCBI taxonomy): Eukaryota > Metazoa > Chordata > Cladistia > Polypteriformes > Polypteridae > Erpetoichthys > Erpetoichthys calabaricus. The sequence goes on from NC_041400.2 coordinate 190,867,849, forward strand.
CATCATCAGTAGGAATCTCTGCTGGACAGGGTGCCAGTCTATGAATGTACCCATTTACACACACGTTTAAAATAACCTTCCACATTTTCTGGGGATGCTGCAAGAAAACAAGTAGAGATGTAGGGAGGACATATAAATGTTACACAAAAAATATTTAACCACAGGATTCAAAATCTGTATGTTGGATCTGTGAGTCAGCAGTGCTACCAAGAACGCTGCCTCCCTGGAAAAAGTTGCTTACTAAACACAACACATGAAAATAAAAGAACTTTTCAATTTGCTGGGGTATTACCTCAGGAAACACACTTGTGTGGAAGTCAACAGATTCTGCATCTCAGTTTTTTTCTGAGTGGTTCCATACTTTTGGCAAAGTACATGTATGCAACTGTGTGTCTGTATATAATGTACATGTATATGAATCAAAGCCTGATGTTTTCTGTTTGTTTACACTGTGTCCTTTTTAAAACCTTTTTTTTAATCTGTTCTAACAGCATAACCTGATCGACATTCACTGTGAGCAAGCCCAATGGCTTAACTTTGATTGACTTCCCTGAGTACCCAATGTGAGCTCCTAAAGTAGAAGATGACTTGATGAAAGCCAAATTAACTTCTAATGCATATTATTTTAAAAAGCCAGTCCCTATCAGGCATTCGGCTAATATGTCTGCATATGTACAGTATGTAGTGTCCATTTGGCAAAGGGGGTGATTCTCATTTAGTTATCCAAATCATGCAAACTCTTTTACTGAGGAGTCAAAGGTGTACTGCTGATTCACACTTTTGATTCCAGATGTTCACTTCACTTCAAACACTTGCTAATATAGTAAGCGCTCATACCAATATGGAAGCAGTTTGTTGTATCAAACTCTAAACACCAAAACTGCTGGTTGAGTTCTTGTCTCTATTTCACTGTGTGACTTTGACAAAATCATTTAAATGCCATTGCTCAAATTGTAAAATATATTACATAGTTGTAATGTTTCCTATTTCTGAAATTAAATAAATTAGAACATTACAACAAATGTGCAGAGAACAGGCCATTCAGCCCAACAAGCTTGTTCATCCTATTCACCTAGATTGTCCAAAGGAACATCAAGTCAAGCTGCAAAATAATAACATGCAGGAGTTATAAACTCATGTAAAAAATTTACCTGTATAAAAATACAATTAAAAAACTTACTAGCTGATTCTCAATTAGTGTTATTTTTGGCAAGCTAATTTTTTATTTATCACACCTGCCATCATTTTGGTTATATATAATATAATATATAATATATATATATATATATATATATATATATATATATATATATATATATATATATATATTCATGACATTTGTAGTCTGAATCGCAATCTGATTGTATGGGTGGTTACCTGCCAGGTAACACTTGTGGTTGGTCTGCAAGTCGGCAAACATCCACCACGGTGCCCTCTTCAGTTTCGAGAAGCAGATCATAGAATGTTGCACAGGATTATTTGACAGTAAACTATGCAATATATATTTATACATACCAGTAATGGCGTACTGCACCACACTTGACTTGAGCATTCATAGTTTTCAGACTCTTTCTCTGTACGTTTAGCATTCGTTTGCTTAGAGGTTGGCTCTTCTTTTCTCCACTCTAGTGACCCGCTTTTTCTCTTCTTTCGTTGGCATCTTTTTGAGTTAAAACTGATTAAGCCAGTGTTTGTGTTGCAATTACTTAGTACGTTTTCTTTATTTTTTTCACTTAAGCTGGCACTTAAGTCTTCAATCTGCCTCAAGAATGATTTAAGATAGGAAGAGGTAGTGGAAGTGACAGCGAAGGTGGAAGGAATGAAGACAGCGCCTGTACGCATTTGCCGCCCTGCTGCTGAGAGTTGATTCTACAATTAAAATAAAATTAAAAAGAGGAATAACCTTGGAGGTCAATCATCACCCCGAAAGTGGATAGTAGACATGACGTAGTATATGTGTACCAAATTTCAGGTCAATTGGTGAAACGGTTTGCGAGCTGTAGGTGATTTAAAATCCTGGACAGACAAACGGACAGCCATGGTAGCGTATTATATGAGAAAGACTGTGGGGATCTACACTGAATGCTGTGTCACAATTCTGCAAAATGTTTACACTTCTCTCAGAGACAGATTACAGGCTACCACATGAGACTGACATTTATCCATACTGCCCCACAAGAAGATTTGGAGTTCAAACGCTTACAATATAATCATATTTGGATCACATGGTACTGGTACTGTCTGATCATAATGTTATTTCATATTTTAAACACACTTATGTTAGCCAAGCTTTATTTGTGCATGTTTCTGTAAAATTATACGGTCAGGACAACTTTAGTTATAAATAAAGGATAAAAATAATTATTTCAAAATGTCTGCATAGGCTGTCACTAATGAAGCAGTAAGAGTAATGACTTTATATCATAGATCTGGAAATGAAATAAGATCTACATCACTGTATGGTGAAGAATTTTTTGTTGAATTGAAAAGTTTGATTATGCTATGCATTATTCTGTGTTATGCTTTCCACCAAATTATTTTGTATGAAATTTCTACATTTGCATTATAGTTTATTTAACCTCTTTATTTTTCTCTTTTAATTTTCTCTGGCATCATACCATACCATTTTCTTAGCCTGCTTAATTCTGAGTAGGGTAAAAGGGAGCTGGACAATTCCTGGACGCGGCGCCAGTTCATCACAAGGCAAACACACTCACACACAAACAAATACCACACACACATGCTAGGGCTAATTTAGCATCACTAATTCACCTAACCTGCATGTCTTTGGACTGTGGGAGGAAATGCACATAAATATGGGGAGCACAGGCAAACTGTTCCTTATTGAGAGACAGCCATGCTACCACTGGGCTGCCCAATTTTTCTTAAATTTTTGCATAAGGTGTGTGACTTTATTTTGTATAATCAACTGAATATGTGGTATTGGGTGAGGAGAATGACAGTAATAACAGTTGTAATAAGAGAAGAGGATGCAGTATAACTTAAAGCATTGGTCATATTAATACTTTTTCATTAATGTACATGTATATGTTCTCAGCAGTCTAGCTTTTAGTTACTAAAATAATGACCTTAAAAAGAAAACTGCAAAATGTTAGTAAAACCTTCAAATGGCTATGTTTCCACAGTTTCTCAAGCCCTTCTACTGCCAAACTTAGCCTAAAAGTATGCGACTGTCTGTCATATGATGCCTTGTGGCCTCGGTCATATTCCTAAGCAGACAGTGACACTTCTGTCCTGTGGAAATTTGTATAAAAAACTGGCGCAAGGTCACATGAATAAGCCAGTGATCTGGCTGGAGAGGACATTATACAAAAGGGAAGGGGGGGGGAAATGGGAGTGAGCGCATGGCTAGGAGGTTAGTCCACTGTCATCACTGTCCAGGAAATGTGGTAAAACTGATTGCTCAATAGTAATGGTGACAAGAAGGGCTGACCTCTTTCTGATGACTTTCTAAGTCGTAGAAGATGATAAAGGGGACAGAAAGCAGAACTGTGGGTAGCACCAGCTAAGCTGCAACGCCTATCAAGAAATTGTTTGTCACAAATGCAGCAATAGTACGGAAATGTAGCCATTTATCTAGGTATATTTTTAAGCCAAAATACTATAGTTCTCATAACATCTGAGAGAAATCTGATCTTTAGTAAGGTACGGTATTTTACATCACTTTTATTTTATGAAAGTGTTAACCATGAAAGGTACTACATAAAAGTAAGATATTTATGTGCATGCGTACAATTCAAATAGTTTTGTGTGTGTGTGTGAGTGTCTAGGACTGCTTTGTGCAATATAATGACTTAGCACTGCAAATGTAAAAACTGAAAAATTCATATCAGGTTTGCTGCCATCTCACTTCTAGAGTTAAGACCAACAGACAAATAAATATAGATTGATAAACACTATATTAAATAGATTTGTATTAAATGTTACTATATAAAATAGATCTACAGGTGAATAGATAGGAAATAGGTATACAGAGACATATTTTCTATCAAGGTCAATGTACAGTATATCCTATCTATTAATAATGTTAATCAAATTAATTTATAATCCTATATAAAGTATGTTCTACCAGGGACAAAAGAATAATTGCAGGTAGCTGTATTGATGCAGGCAAAATCAACGATGATACAGTAATATCCTGATATGTGGTTTATGATAGGACAATATGGAAATATTTTATGTTTTGAAATATATTTAATATTGCTATTTATTTTTGCAGTAGACTTCAATTTATCATTTTGAAATTAAATTTAACATCATTATAGGAAAACATGTATTAATCTTTTACAGTATATCTATTAAGAAGAACTCTTAACTCAATCCATCACACTTTGGAACTCTTGGAAAGAAAGTTCAAGTGCCTCAGCAGCCTTTGGTTATGGAATCAAAAACACACTTCAGCCCATCATATAATCGTAGCTCGGGGTTATGAGCCTCTATCTATGCTTGTAGCAGCTGTACTGAACACATGTACAGTGACATTTTTATTTGCATGTCCAATCCATGCAAAATGTTGCCAGCCTCTTGGGCAATAATAAAGGAAATGTTTAAAAATACCTATCTGCATTTTATTTAATAGAAACATAAATCAGCTTATCTGATTTACTTATTATTCCTGTAGTTGGGCTGTTAGCCAATAACAGCAATAAGAGAATTTTATATTGAACATTTATTATTTAAATGTATACAAATGTATATTTAAAATTATATGAATTCCATGCATGTTTGTTTTAATACGTGCCACATCCTGCTAGACCCTTAATTTGCTGTCTTCACTATAAATTATTCATTTGTTTTTTATATGAACACAAACATACTGAAAATGATTTGATCCTTAAACCGCAATCTAAGTTCCACGTTAATTAATCATTGTGAGAAAAACCCTGGATTCTCCGCATCTCTGCTTTCTCTTTTTTTATTTTTAAGCAACTTAACGTTTTTTGCAGCTCAGGTTAGAATTACACTCTACATGCAAGTGAACTTAAGACAGCAATTCTTGTAAAGACTGCAGCCAAATGGGACCAAAAATTTCAACTGAAATGTCCACTGTACATATTTTTTATAAACCTGTGTATGTAATAGGAACATCTGGAAGAGGGAGACAGTTCTACTTTGTACTGTATTGAATTGTCATACATTGTCTGTTAATTGCATGCTCCATATCAAACTCTTTCTTCCTTGTATCATCACATTTAACTTACATTTATTGAACAAATGCGTTCTTTCAGCATTGCTGCTTTATATTCATTGTGTTAAAGCAGAAACTATTCCCTTTCAACAATCTCATGCTAAATGCACTGAATGATGCTAGTGAATAACATTTTTGGTAGAATTATCATATACTAAGTTACACATATTGCACACAAATGACTTTTCTTAAGTAGACAGGCAAATAATAAGTAATAAGGCATAATACATAATCAAGTTTTCTTAAAAAAAAACATGAGCAAATAAACACTGAACACATCTATCTATTATATAGTGTCTTTCATATCTATCTATCTGTACACATATGTATCAATGAATGTACAGATCTAGGTATTAATTATATAATGTCTTTTATCAATATATCAATTAATATACTTGTAAATAAATATAATTAATAAATATATTACATTCAAGTTAGTGTTGATTGGCGACACTAAATTGTCCCTGGTGTGTGTGTGGTTTTTCTTTGGGTTTGAGTGTGTTCTCCTCCGATGGACTGATGCCCTGTCTTAATACTTAGACAAAGGTACTTTATATATATATATATATATATATATAATATATATTATATATATCCATCCATCCATTTTCCAACCCGCTAAATCCGAACACAGGGTCACGGGGGTCTGCTGGAGCCAATCCCAGCCAACACAGGGCACAAGGCAGGAACCAATCCCGGGCAGGGTGCCAACCCATCGCAGGACACACCAAGCACACACTAGGGCCAATTTAGGATCACCAATCCACCTAACCTGCATGTCTTTGGACTGTGGGAGGAAACCGGAGCGCCCGGAGGAAACCCACGCAGACACGGGGAGAACATGCAAACTCCACGTAGGGAGGACCCGGGAAGTGAACCCAGGTCCCCAGGTCTCCCAACTGCGAGGCAGCAGCGCTACCCACTGCGCCACCGTGCCGCCCTATTATATATATATATATATATATATATATACTGTATATATATACACATACAGTACATACATACATAGGACAGAACAATGATATGGTTTGAGCATTGGTCCAGCATCCTGAGATTGAATCCTGTGCCTGTTTGCTGTCAGTGTGGAGTTTGCACAATCTCTCTCATTTGTGTTAGTTTATGTCATTGTAGTCCAGTTTTTCTCACACATCACAAAGACAAGAAAATGAGGTACATTAAGAATAATAAATTGGCTTTGAGTCAGTGTAAGTCTAGGTCTTTGATTGAGAAGGGATTTGTGATAGACTAATGTCTAAAGTTGATTCCTGCCTTGTGCCTGATGTTTCTGGGTAGGCTGCATAAAATGCCAAACAATCTTGAATTAAATTTAGCACATCAAAGAATGGTATAGTATAGTATACTGTATACAATGTATCTTTTCATATACCAATCAATGATTGCTTGGAAAATAGTAGTTAAATATACAAAACAGAAAAGTAACCAGTTTTTTGGATGCACTTGAAAATGGAATTTTTATAGTCTAATCCAATCATATTAAGTATTTTTATTAATACTGTTCAGTCATTTGGATATATTTCAACACCCTCAACTTCATTCTAGTATGAATATGGTTTATAGCAAGCAATTCCCTAGCATAGTTATCTCATGAAAACTGCACACAGGTAGACTCAAATATGCAGTAAGAGCTTGGGTCATGAATGTAATCTATCCAGTAGAATCCAGCATCGGTAAGGTAAGCCAGCTCATAGTTTGCAATCCTCAATGGCCATTTATACACAAACATCATCAGTCAGTATTCTCACATGTTTACACAAATACAGGAAATTTATAATAGCTAATTTTCCAACAGAAATATGCAGTAACCAGGATCATACAAAATATATGCCAAGTTGTCTGAGCAGAGACATTTACTCAACAACAGTAAGAGAATGTGAAGACTAACCAAAATGATTTGCATTATTTCAACAGCTTTGACCATAATCAACTATTATCTGAAGTTTGAAGACAATCTGAAGATAATAGATCCAACATTATGAAAACATTCACTTTTAAAATGGGGGAAAATGAATTGCAGCCTTTACAAAACTACCCTCTAACAAATAAACAAACAAATAAAGTACTCATAAAAAGTATGCAAACATGACTTTTTGTCATTTTATTATAGTACAACTTAGAATCATAATGTATTTAAAATGTGTTTTTTAATATTAATTTATACGTAAAACTCTATCACTATAAATAGCCCCCCTGGCGCCTTCAGCTAACTAACTCACCTAAATACAAACATTGGTGTTATGAATAGATATGTTTTTTAAGAGTTTGTTACTGTGAAAGAAAGTTTACTCGATCAAAATTAAAAACCATGACTTTCTTGATATTTTAGTTTATAATTTAAAAACAGAATAAGAATCTGAAAATCTAACAACATCACATTAAAGTTCAATAAATTCCAAAAAGAATGATACCAAACATATATATGTAGGTTTTAAAATAAGCCCGATTTAAAGTGTGACAAAAAATGGGACATAAAAACGTCACATAAAATTGTTGCACAAAATCGTTGCACTTTTAGGCTTAGGAGAGTAGATGAGTTACAAACTGCAAATAAACACAATATAAGTACCATGGTTAGAATTGCACCTCACACAAATTGAAACCTGATGTTGTTTGCCAGACACTTTTCTTTCCATGTAGACTTTACATTCTCTCAATGTGATCACACAGATTTCTTCTCACTCCCCAAAGAAATGATGTTTAGTAGATCTACATCACTAGGTTAGGCTGTACTTTCTAATGTAGCTTCCTCGCAGTTTCATGGACTAAGGCTAAATTTTCAGCTCTGCCACTGTGTGCTCTGTCTCAGTGCTTCCATGTTTTCTTCTCATTGCAGTCCAGTTAAAGTAACTTGCCTCCATATTTGTGTGCATGAGTGAATAAATGAGTTCACTCAGGAATGGTATTTCTGATGCTCCAAAGTTAGGCTGTCGTTCTCCACGACTGTAATAGAAACAGCATTCAGAACATGGATAGATAGATGGAATTAACTTTACTTATGAGTCACTGAGTGTCATCAGACTGCCCTTAAACTTCTTCATATTTTGCTTCAACAGATTGTGTCTGTGCCATTATTCCAAACTGACTGTTTAGTACCTCCAAATAACCACAAGATATGAGTAATGGTGACAAAAATGTGCTCTTTGATTGCAGCTTGATGAATGCTGCATGCTGTACAGCCTGAGGCCAAGGAAATATTATTTTTTGTGCTTTCATAACTGTTCACCCTGTAAGACATTTTTTTCTTTACCATGATTTCACTTCCATGAAGTGTCCCTGCTGGTGATTTAGTTCAAGATTTCCATTTCAGTAAGGGGAGTAAAAATCAGTCCCCTTCTTCTCCAGTTTCATGTTCTGACTGTGGGTATTGCGCCCTCTTAGGGCTAGAAGGCCAGAAGACACGAGGGTGGCAGACCCTGGGATGCATTAGCTAGTCAGCCTAATAATCTCTGTACAGAGTCTATTGATTTTTCAGGGTGAAGTTTATGAACTAAATAAACCTGGAGTTGGTGTCTTAATATACTGCTTTGCACAGTCTGTCACATATAGTTACAAGGAGCTGGGCGGCACAGGTTTAAAAGAAACCAAACAAAAAAAGTGGGAGAAAGAAAAAAAAAAAGGGGGGGGGGGGTCTAATTCTGCTACAGATTGTTCACAGCAGGGGCTTTCAAATTAGCCCCTTTGTTTTATAATGCCACCTCGCCAGGGCTCTCTTGGAGTGCATTCCTCAGTTTTATCCTAATGAGTTGCAACACTGATAATGTGGCTGATGATCTTTCATTGATTTCACTATCACTTGCTTGTCTGGTAATTGATCCGTTGCTGAGCCTCTAGTTAATTATATCGGCTTTGACATGGCCCGGTCTAAGGGGAATTTCGAGTCTTGCAGAATAATAGTTTTAATAAAGGAGTCTATTACTGCAGGTACTGGCTGCTGCAGCTGCTGGTATCTCCTTTTTTTTTTGGTTTGTTGGCAGAGAAGAAAGGACTGCAGGACAGAGAAAAGGGATAGAAAAATAAAGAGAGAGAGAAATAAGGAAGGAGAAAGAGGAAGGAAATTTGCTATTGGCAAATGTCTGCAAGCCTCCTACAAATACCAGCCATTAGTGGGAAGGTCAGGAGCTGAGCCGGCAGCTTGACTGAAACACTGAGTGCCACTTCAGAAATCAAGAGACTAGCAAATTTCAGAGGCAGAAGCAATGAGAGAGAGAGAGAGTGAGAGAGAGTTTAAATGGGTAATAGCTAGGTTTCAAAACGCAGTCACTGTTGGCAAAATTGACATCGCTGGTTTTTTTTTTTCTTTCAGTTAACCACAGGTGGACTTTAGTTTACACATGTATTCATGTGCCTGTATTTGACATGCATTCACAGACTGGCATCTATACAAGCACAACTAAGCACAGATGAAACAAAACTTACAAAACAGCTTTGCAGGAATGACACCAAGTTTTGTTTTCTACAATATGCATTCATACAAAAATAAGATGATGGGTTCTTTTGGGACACATTTTGGAGTAGCTGTTATGTTATATTTTTATAATTTGTTATATTATTTCTGAATTTCCAGATCTATCTATCTATCTATCTATCTATCTATCTATCTATCTATCTATCTATCTATCTATCTATCTATCTATCTATCTATCTATCTATCTATCTATCTATCTATCTTGTCACCCTATATTGGAACAAGTGCATTTGTAAAATAAATCAATACATTTTCTTATATGTATACTTTGGTATACTTTTAGGCAAAGTGAGTCATAATTCGTTGATAGAGTGAAGCACCTGAAGAAGTAAGTTATTTTATATGGCACCTTTCAAACTTTCTACAGGCGCTTTATAGATAAACTAATGTAAATTTTTTGTTTCCACAATGTGAAGACTGTTAGGTTGAATGACTTGCTTAGTATCACACTGTAAATTCAAAATGAGGATTGAATGTGGGACATCTGTCACTTGCATAAAAATACTGTACTAAAGTAGGAAGGTAAAAATATTCTGTTAAACATATTTAACTTATCACTTTATAATGAGAACAGGCAGTTTAAGTAACTTTTTAGGGGCACGCTGTGAGTCAGTGGTGGGGATTTAAATTTGCCAATTTGAGGTCTACAGACCACATCACTACCTGTACAAATTCTTTGTAGTCTTTTCACACCATGCCAAGGTACTTCACAGACAGAACAAAGTCATTTATATATTGCAGTACCTGAAGCACTGACAAGTCAAGTAACTCAGTGGTAACTGGAATCTTTTTGTTTTACAAGATAGCGTCTTAGCTACTAGGCCTGTGCTACCAACAAGCAAGTCCTGACTCCCTTGAACAGTGACATCACTAATATGATTTTTTTTCTTTTTAATGTTATATTTCTTTTGTATGTGTTATGTATATTAGGGAACTGTTGACATGAATTTATAAGCCTATTTTTGGTACTTGGGACAAGATGTGGGAAGAGCATTTCCCTCACTCTCTGTTTCTCTTACACTGACAATTGTCACTTTACATCATCCTCTTTATTTATTTATTTACTTATTGGATCATTTTTCCCAGTTACTGTTTGAAGAAAAAAAAAAGTTAGTCAGAAAAGCTTTTAAACTGGAGCGCATCTTAAAAGAAGAGGAGGCAGGCACATTTGTGTCAACTCTGTGTACATTTTCTCATTATTTTTCATTTGCCACTAACGACACCATGCCACTGGATGGCTTTTTTGTGTTATAGCATTCAGGGAGAAAGAAGAAAGAAAGAAAGGGAAAAAGAGAGAGAGAGAGAGCTAGATGTCCATTATATTCTGTTAGGATTCATCAGAATAAAAAAACAGGTGAAAGTGGCTCATTGCTTCTTTCATTTTTTCTTCAATGTAAAAATTTGTAGATTTTATCACATTAGTGCTGTTCTCATAATTTCTGGAAAGGTTAGCCTGAGCTGTCATTAGAGCCTTACTGGTGCTCTTAAGAGACGGCAGCAGTTGTCTCCTGCAATTTTCTATAGCGCTTTGAGTGACTTGGTGTATTTGTAATCGTTTAATGTATTTTAAGAATGTTAATTCTTTTTCTCTCTTGCCCAAAGAACTGTGATGTGTCATTTAGTGTCAGATGGTATGTGATAAGTTAAAGTTTTAAAGCTGTCTCCTTATACTGTTGAATATATAATATATATGTGTGTATATATATATATATATATATTTATTTTTATATATATATATATATATATATATATATATATATATATATATATATATGTCTTTATGGCTGCAGGCCATTTATTGTACTGTATTTCATGTGAAGGGAAAAGACTACTTTTTCATTTTCCTTGAGGATTTCATTGAAGAGCGGAGTTCTGCTGAGCAGAGTGGAGCAGAGCAGAAAGGGGACTGATGTGTCTCTGGATTTCTTTCTCTCGCTCTCAGTTGCTCTTATATTTTTCTTAATTAAAACCTAAAACTCTTTCACATTAGTTTTCCTGCTGCCGCCAAAGCACAATGTTGCACTAAATGACTGCTCAATAACTGCGGCAGGCTTTTGCTGTGTGAGATGGGATGTTGTGTATGGGATGACCGAACATGTATTTTTATGGGGGTGGGGGGCGGCTATTTAAAAGATTTTAAGATGAGAACAGTCACAAAAATATGGTAATTATTTTGGAATGACTAGTAGGTCTGCTTCACGTACAGCTTCTCAAAGGAGCTGTTGGCATCAGGCAGCAAGTTGTTTTTGGGAATGCTACTGCCAGTCTTGTAATGATATGTGGACCATCTGTGTGCAGGAGTCTGATTTTACAGCATGAGGCTTACCTGAAAAGAGAAGCTCTTTGTTTTTTTCCTGACCCTAGGAAGATGTCTTTACATTTTCATTTTTTTTTTATCATTTAAATAGTCACTAGTTCTCTAAGTTAAAAAAGGTGTGGGAGTTTCCTTTTTTTTTTGCCTTCAACTCCAAATATTGGTGCAGCTTAGGATGAAAGAGAAAAAAAAATAAAATAAAAAGCAGGGGGCTGCTTAGCACATTGTGAGGTTTGGCAGTGCAAGACATGCCTGACAGCAGAGCCGTGCTCTTAATAAGGCAGGGACAGCCTTCCCTCCCTTCGTAGCTCATCCTGTTCAGCAGTTCTTAAGTGTATGAGTGTATCAGTGAGGGGTTAGTGTGGGATGTCATTTAGTGCCTGAGAGAGGAGCAGCGCAGTTGACTCTGTGCTCAGTCTGCACTATCCTGTGACACGCCAGTCAGCAGCAGGGGAGCGGATCGGAGCGGAGAGGAGAAGAGAAGAGAGGAGAGAGAATAGAAAAGACAGGCAGGCAGGCACGGAAGAAGGCTGTGTTGTGCTGGGCTGGCGCACACCGTACACCTGATTAGCAGCCACACAAGCTCTGATCTCTTTTCTTTCTTTCTTTCTTTCTTTCTTTCTTTCTTTCTTTCTTTCTTTCTTTCTTTCTTTCTTTCTTTCATTCTCAACAGTGAGTGTATGGGTTGGCTGTGGGACTGGGGTTCCTAATGAAGTGGCAAAAGGGGTAAAGCAAAAGCTACCTGGCACCCATCGCAAATTCTTCTTTCTATTGCTCCTCCTCTTCATCTTCTCTGCAGTCGTCTTCCTCTTCAGCATCACTGTCATCATCATTCTTTTCTCTTATTCTTCCTCCTCCTGCTGCCCCCACCTTCCACACTTTGCTTATTCTGCCCTCTTTTACCATCTACCCCTAAGGAGATTCACAGAGCAGCCTTGCTCCCGTTCTGCAACTGCACAGCTTACTCCTTAAATCTTGCCGCCAAGAGGCTGAGGGGAAAAAAAAGACCAAAAAAAAAAAAAAAAAATCAAATCCACCTTCACTTTTCAGTCAGAAGAGGCAGAAGTGGATGTGAGACACGGAGACACCCAGAGAGACAAAGAGCGAGAGAGGGCAAGAGACTTGACTTTAAGAGACAAGAGCGCTGACAACTCCATGCAGTTCGGGACCAGAAGCACAAGCACTGAGCCTGGCTTCATGGGGACATGGCAGAACAGTGACAGTAACCTGCTCTTCAGAATGTCCCAACAGGTAAGCACATCTTCTTATCCATTTTGTTTTGGGACTGTGTTGTCTTGTTTATGTGTGTTCAGGATTTCATTTGTAATCTTAAATCACTTTACACAGTTAGAGGTGTACTGGGTTCATTTGATTTTTCTTGGTATGTTTGTGTTTTATTTTGTTATGGCCTGTTTCACATAAATTCAAACTTTCTTATCTGTACTGCCAGCTCCTTCTAGTCTCTGGTCACTATCACCAATACATCCTTATGACAGCCTTTCAAAGTCATAAACTTTTAGAAACAGCACATGGAGTTTTTTTTTAGATGTTTCATGAGGAGTGATAAATACATCGTGTGTTGTCCTCTTTCAACTTTTATTACGTTTTGAAAGCGCTATGCATGTTTGCACTAGCAGATTTTGATGGGGCAGTGAGGAGGGGGGCATCTAAAGTGTTGCTCTCCTATCTTTGGGGGCTGCAGCTCCGGGACAGGGGGCCCCGTTAAAGGAAAGAAAGCAAGAGTCAGGAGAAAGGAGGGAGGGAATGAGGGCCGTGCAGTCTTGACGGCCGATTCATCATTGGGTTGAGGAGTCGGTGCCTCCGTACCAGGCTCCGCGGAACTGCCGCGACCGCTGCGCTTGCACAACCTCGGCACAAAGGTGGGGGTCGAGTGCGGACTTGGAAGAAAGGGGTTTTTCTGGAAGGTTGGGGGTTAATTAAATTTTAAAAAAGGGACAGAAAGAAAAAAGACGAAAAGCTCAATGAAAAGGAGGGAAGTTTAAAAGCCGATGAGCCCTGGATTGTGGGAAGCGACTTGTTTGTTTAGAAGATTTCGTTACACAAACTTGGCAAATGTTTAAATTTTTCGGATATGTGTGATCCCTTTTTCCCTCTCGATCGTTTATTCTCAGGAACTTTGTAAAATAAATCTCTTTCTGCCAAATATTCCGTTAAACATGAACCAGGGGATTTTTTTTATTTATTTTATAAGTTCGAGTTTTTAGGCGTATTTAGCCGCGGTCACTGTGACTTTACGTTTAAAGTGGCGCCGTACATAAACGGGAGCTTGAGGTTAAAAGTTATGTCGAAGATTTACATTCACCTTTCTTACAGATCTAGTCAGAGAGAGAAGTTAAGAATATCCATCTATCTATGGACTAACTTACCGGCTATATATATATATATATATATATATATATATATATATATATAAATTTGATTTATTTGTAAACATTTGCATAATTTGTTCAATCAAAACAATTATACTATTAAAACAGTTACGGTAACGCCAATCTTCATAAACTTCACCTCGCTCATTAGTATATCGCATTGTAGCAACGGTACGAGCACGACCCCTGTGTGCATTAAGTGGAGAATCTGAGAGATGCGGATACTGTATCTCCTGTAGAGGGACCCTCCTTACAGCTCATGTGCAACGCCATAACGGTTTAATCAGCCTGAGAATTCTTGTCTTTATCTCAGCCTTTTACTAAATACCGCACACTCAAACTCCCAGTAAACCTCGGTCGATGTCGAAACAAAAAAATTCTAAAGATGCGACTTGAATGTCACTAGTGACAACAAGAAAAATATTCTCCATATCAAATTTATCGACTTAAACAAGTTGCAAATACTATCTATCTATCTATCTATCTATCTATCTATCTATCTATCTATCTATCTATCTATCTATCTATCTATCTATCTATCTATCTATCGGTTATATAGTGCCTTTCGTGTCTCACTGATTCAAAGAAAAGCGTGCATTTTTAGGCATAATTTTTAATTAGGCAAAATAAATTGGTAATTTTTAAAAGGTTTTTTTTCGCAAGGTACACGTGGGAACAAATGTCATGTTATGTGTTAACTTCATATTTAGGGCTGGATGAACCATTGAAAAATCCCGTTTAGTGCACATCGACGCTTTTTAAAATACAGCTGATCATTTTGCGTAAAAAATGTCTTGCACATAAATCTTATCTGTACAGCCATAAAGAATCGCTTTTAACAGTCACCCCGTACTTTTTAATTTATTTAGTAGATCTGTGATGAAGCTTAATTGACAGTCTGCTGTCAAATCATGGTGATAGCCCCTTGTAAACTTTTTGGGACGTAAACGTTCCAAGAAACCAGCTTCAAAAACAAGTTTGCTTGTTCAGCTCGGCAAATGGTCATTGATCAGTTTAGGACCTTTAAAAAATACTTGGATATTCGCTCCAATTTAGCTGCAATAACAATGACGTATTACTGTGGAGACTACGGCAAGACCTGAGAGGTTAGACCACTAAATAACTCCGTAGTGTGAGGGATCGTTTTCCCGCTAATAAGTCAGGTTTATAAACCGGATTCCCTGCCCAGTTGAATGTCGCTGCGACTTTATTAAACTGAACGATTATGACCATCTTCCTGAAAAGAATGTTTTAACTATACATATCTTCATTAAGATATGCCTGTATAGAAGACAAATTAGAGACAGCATTACATTTTTTGCAATTTAATATATGTATGTCATCTGCACAGGTGTGTACATGAATTTACCCCCACCCCCGTTTTTTAGTTCTTTTTTGCAGCTGCTGAAAATTAGCACAACTTCTTATCAGTAATCCTCGCTTAATTGTTTTACTGAGTACATCCTAGTTACCGTTTTACTGTTGTATCAATCTTCCTGACATGTTTATTAACATGAAGTAAATAATGAATTATTCTATCAAATACTACTAATTCTATAAAATGCACCTACATCCGCGGCTGTCAGCTGCGAGTTCTCAGTATTCTTTGTTTGAATTTGTAAATTCAATCCAAGCAGAGGCATTTAGTGAGACAGCTATTAAACCCTCATAATGAGGATGTTACATCTGTTTGAAAATGCATTTTTAATGCTACAAGTAGTGTCATGCAAACTATTATGCTAAGCAAACTGTTTTTTTCTTCCCACACTCAAGATTTAATTAATGTGTGCTATCTACACCATATAGCCGCAGAAGCGTACCTGCTGTATACTGAACAGCTGCACTACACACGCCTTTTCAGAAAACCCAACTCATTTCGTTTTGATATATCAGGCTAAGGAAGGTTATTTTTTAAATATATATTTTTACTTCTGTTCTCGTGTGGAGATGTAATAGTTACATATGACTGATACATCATAACGCAACAAGCGATTGTTTTTAGAATAAAATCCAAATTAACCACGGTACATGTGATTCCTTGCAGCGTCTGCAACAAAACTCCAGTCCATTGTGCGTGTGCTTTGTTCTGCGTTTCGGCTCTTTTAAGTCCGTGACTTCACGTTGTAGTTTTCCAAACTCCTTGCAAGGCGGATTTGATACTATTATTAAAACCACGTGTCTGAGTAAGTGATCCAAATGAATCCTTTCTTTGAGACTTAAGTTTGCGGAAATGCATTTCAATTATTTCTGGGTCAAGTAAGCAATAGATTTCGATAGTAATGACAAAAACATAACTATAATAGCAACCAATCTACCAGTTAACTGTAAACGTCCGGTTTTCTTTAATCGACCTGGGATTAAGACATTAATTCACAAATGACGCCTTCACTCGTGTCCAAAACTGGCTCATTAAATTATGAAAAGTTAATTTTTATTCTGTTAATTACATTGGTACACAATATATTCCTCCCTGATATTAAGACAAGCTCTATAGCTGCTGGCATGCAGTATGATCGGTCGTTTTAAATTATTGAATCGTCCTGCAAGATCTAATAAGTTATTTTTTACACCGTGCGAATACAGTAGTTGCGATGGACTATATGTTTTCTCAAATTTTGTGCAGACAGATAGGAAAATAAGTGATGTTTATACGACAGCCTTCAGACAGACAGTGGTTAAACGAATTGTTGTCTTCAGACGTTTACATGCTCTTTACTAATACTAGAAAAACCTTTTTTTTTCTTGAGAGGATGAATTATCGAGGATGTAAACTTTCTCCGGCAAATCTTTTTCAGCCCCCTATCTTTGAAGAGGTGGAACATTTAAAAGAAACGTGCTTGTGTTAAAGAAAAAGAACCGTGTTCATGTGTTCAAATTTGTAACACTTATAATGTAATGTAATACTTATATAAACACATATATTCGCTCCTAGGTCTTACTTATATTAGCAGCCATTTCATAAACTTTCATTCCCAAGATCAATCCCTACCTGAACGCCGTAAGAATAGGCGGACAGAAACTTTCATACATTTCACAAACTTTTCACATTTTAATCAGAGCAATTTCTGCAGCAGCGACAGAAGTACTTTATATGATTAGAAGTAAATTCATTGTATGTGTAAATCATAATAATAATATATTAAATTTATCTTTAAAGCTACTCAGCACAAAAAAATTATTACTAATTTTATTATCATTAGTTTGAATTGACTAATGCATTATGTCACGTTAATTTTGAAAATCATTACTTGGTCAACTTTGACTAAGCATTAGTATATATGTATATATCCCTGTAAAACAGTTTATCATGTATGATGCTCGAGTAGTAACGGTTTATTACTCGGGTTCCCAGTGAATTATTTGGCACTCTCAAAAAAAGAGGTGGAGTGCCGTGGAAGTTCGCGATCGTTAGCGTGCACGTGCCATTCTTTAAGTAAATTGTATCGTAGTGTAGATAAGGACTTGACAGATACGCAGTTCGCTTTCCAAGAGAACCGGATTGACTGGATTGAGTCTCTTAATATAATCATTTAAAGACGAACACACTTAAGTGTCAAATGGCATGTCAGCACCACAGCCAATTATATTCCATTGGGGATATTTTGCGTTCATTTTATTCAAGTAAAACACACTGAGAGCTATTAAAACAACTAATTGTACAAATAGGATATTAGTACAGCATTATTATTAGAGGCCGTTACCATGGAATTACATGGTGAAAACACTTAGAACTTAAAAAGAAAACCCGAGGACTATTTTATTCTTCCTTTTACCAGTAATGAGAGGGTGAAATATGGATATCAAAGAAGTTGAGTAATGATTAACATCTGTCTGTTTTTGTGCCTGAACAAAATCTGTACATTCTCGTTTGTTCATGTAAGTTTGCCTACATAAAGAAACGTTTATTTAACCCGCCTGTTTCCAAAACGTTGAACTTTACAGGGAAGATCGGTATAGTTTTCATTTTTTAGATTTTTTTCAGGTTGTCAGAGAGCAGCACTGTAATGTCTATAATGATGCGATATGGCACTACCACATTGCAAAAGTAAAGCATACTAAACGCATAACAGTTCCACGTACCCCGTGGATTCTTTAGCACTTAGATTTTGTTGGTCTATAAATTTTAAACCATGAGCAGGAAAGGAAATATTTTTTTAAATTTTACTCTCAATATCCAGATACTCAATTGGAAGCTGCTTAAAGAAGCAGCTCAGAGATTTTTTTAACCTATATTTCAAAAGTAGGAATTAATATTAAAGAGTATGAGAAGTGACAGTAGGTGCTTACAATTGGCTATGACATATGGAGTGAAGCGACAATGACAAATATATTTGTGTGTGTGTGTGTGTATATATTTATACATTATATAAAGTTATACATCTCTTCTAAAGTTAGGATCCATATGGCATAATTTACACCTGTGAAACTGCACGGTAATAAACAGGCTGCTATAATTATCTCCTAGCTCCACATGACCCTAAAAGAATCTGACTAATAGGGTGTAGTAGATAAATGAATGAATGGGACATTGTGTTGATTAATTAATTAATACTATGATTTGTGGATTGACTACATTGATTGTATATTTTTAAAATAAAAAAACTGATGTACTTAAAAGAAAACACTACCAAAAGTTTATTCATCTGTTCATTGGCTAAATTAGGTTAGACTAATTGTAGAGTCACACAGATCTCAATCCTACCTTCGCAGCACTGGTGGAAGGACAGTTAACACTGGATAGTGAACCAGTCTATTACAGCTTAACAGATATCTATGAATTTTTCCTTAGATTGCATTTATAATACATCTTGTTACAGAACATTTTCATTAAAAAAAACCTGCATATATATATTTAAACTTGTGTGTGTGAGAGTGAGCGTGTATGTTTATGTACTTGTGCAGCATATATAAAAGTGTGTCAGTATGGACTGGGACACTCACAAGTTAATACAGTTTCATCTTCTTCATCGAGTCCAGCGTCCATGGTTCAGCTTTGCTGCAAGCACAGTAATGCAACCAGCTTGCCTTTAATCTATATGAAGTCTAATACTACACAATTTAACTTTTGAATATGTTTTAGAGAAGGTTATGAGAGTGTGATACTGTCCCTTGCACTAGTTTAGATGTAGATATAGCACAGGTGTATATGTTTGTGTAAACCAAATGCGTAAGGACTTTGAAGGGTCACTCGGTATAATTTTGTATGTACTGTACACAGCAGTGCAAGAGGAGTAGAGAATATTTGAATTCTTAAAGGGTGAAAAAGAAAACAGGATAGATGTGATGTGAAAGAGGATATTTGAGGAGACGCCCACATTCTGTCAAGGCGAGAGTCCAGCCAAAACCTTGGTGACTAATTGGACGCTGAATAAGACATCTGCACACTGGGCTGCAGCCAGGAAGAAGAGTTTGTGTGTCACAGGTTTCTAGGAGGACTGTTTGAGGCCTCTCTGTGATATCAAGAGACAGCCTATCTCCCGGTCACTGTGACACGCAGCAGGATTAAGAGGGGTTGGGGGGGGGGTGCACATTCATTATAAGTTGCACTGCTGTCAAGAAAGTAGACAAGAAGAAATTCTGCCGCATACTTGCTTGCTTATCACCAAAGTTTTACTTTTTAGCACGTACCTAACTTAATAATTGCATTTTTAACTCTGACATTTAGAAATATATTTCTTAATATGTTATCAAGGTCAGCATTCACTTTTAGTCCAAACCTGCCTCTGCACCTAAAAATTTAAGTTTGCTACTTTTAATAAAGAATGTTTAAAATAAACAGCTTCAGAATTTGATTGTTTTCCAAAATGTGAAGCCTCTGTCATTTATTTCACAGTGATTATTAGTTTCACTTCTTTATGCTCTTCAGAAACCTCTCGGTAGATAGAACCCTGCTGTCTTAAAAGCTGTTGCCGTCAGTGTCAGTCATTCATGAGCTCTTCCAGAAAGACATATAACATTTCAGCGATAGGAAGGGAAGCCCTTAAGAAATCGTTTACAGGCCATAAATCAGCACCAAATAAACATCAAGCACAAGATTTGTAGTGCTCTAAAGAAGTCATGGGTGATATGGGCAGTGTATTCATAGGTACAGAACATAAATGGAATAAGGCAGCACTTTCCAGAAGTATTTGCTCTTGCTGATCATTAGAATGAGTTAACCATTAGGATTCATCTTTTCAATAATTCATATTTAATAAAGGGTCCAAGGCTTCTGTGCATATGTCTGCAAATGTGCAGAACAGTGGCTCTAACAGGATTGACACATGTGGTATTAATTTATTTAGTGAAAATTTTCTTGGGAATTTGTTTTTTATTTGCTGGATTACCAACAAAATAATGTATCTGTTTTTGCTGTCTACTTATAAAATTAGTTATTTTTATTAAATATTCTGTTAAAGTCTGAACTGTCACAGAACTCACACATAGTGCACACCAGACGGTGTTTTATTTTAGAAGCAGAGATGATCAGTTGGGTAGAATTAAATACATATAATACAAAACATGAGACTATTTGTTCACACTTCACTAAGACTGCAGGTAGAAACAATATTGGTGTTGCTAATGAATAGTAGGGGGTCTTGTGTCATTATATTTCAGTTAGAGAAAGGAACATTTTAGAAAACTGTATTTAGTATTTATCTGTTTTTTAAATAGTTTTTATTTTGATGTTTTTATTAAAACCAAATAAGGACTCTTCTAATATAAATTGATTTATCTCATGACTGACCTTTTCATAAAGGAGTCACAGAAACACTAGGTTTTAATGCACCCAGTTTATTTCTTTCAATTGCTTTCTTTCAACCTATATTATAAGCCAACAAAAATAACTGTAAAATGTGTCAATTTGTTTCTGGAGATGAAATTCACAATTCTGGCCTCTGCTTGTCTTAGCACTTCTGACGGTGTCTGTCATGAAGTGCAAGTCCAGACATTCCGTGATTAAAGTGCAGCAGAGCTTAAAGACAAGAAGCTGCCATAGAGCACGTAGAAAAAGAGAAATGGACAGGAAGCAAAAAATGTGTAGTATTTACAAGAAATACATACTAAAATTTATATCAAAGAAAAAACTTAGCAGTTATAAAAATCTGAAATGCAAAAGGTAACAAAACAATATACTTTTCTTTGTTTGTTCTGCCCATGAAATTAAGACTCTCAGCACAAGGCAGGATGATTGTAAAATGGAGTAACACTGATAGGAAAAATGTATTACGAACAGATTTAAGTTGCGTCTTGAATTTTTATTAAATTGCATGTTTGAGTCTTAAGTTAACTACAGTAGTCAACATAGCCAATATTAAGTGTTTTAAAAACACACCAGTCAGATTTTATCCATCCATCTTTTAGTCAATTCATTAGGTCCTAAATTCTCAGTTTCTCAACTGTTTTATACAAATATATGCACACACGCACACACAATCACGTGCATATTCGTGTACTGGATTTCTTTTCTACCTATTATATGTAAAAAAAAATATTATTAAACGATGAATGATATATTTTTTATTTTTTACCCTGTAATAAATGTTAAAATGTCTAAACAATAGTAATGTTACATACATTGAAGTAATTAGGTTTGCATGCACACAACAGACCTTTTAATGTATTTTAGGGTAAGTAAAGCAAGAAATGATTGTATTATCAGGGCTGTTATATGTATATAATGAAACGAAACTATTACAATGGAGGATTATTCATCAGTTTAACTACGTATAATCATTACATATAGCAATAAAGCCTTTGAAAGAGGTATAAAATAACTCAATTTTTCTGTTTATTTCACAGTTTAATCGAAAGTAAAGATAATCTTATTCATTAACTAAATAAATAATAATAATCATAATAATAATAATAAGATAGATAGATAGATAGACACAAACTTACATATATACATATACATGCCTATGCATATCAACATTTACACATCAACTTATATACAGTATATGTGCTTAGGCAAACTGCTACACAGGTAATGTTTGTCATATCCTGCAAATTGGCCTTGAGAAAACAGGTCTATCGGTTCTGCATTTGTGTGATGGAAGTGTCGACATGCTGTCATCTCGGTACTTTACCACATAAGAGTGTCTTGAAGTTTAGCTGTGATAAAAATATGCGACCATATGCCCAATTTCTCCTCTTATGCAGCTGAGAGGTGTTTGAGCTTTCTCTGTACAATCACTTTTTTTCTGGTTTGGGGCCAGCACAGACCCACCATTCTCTGGTTTTAAAGTTAATTGGTTCATTTACATCAAATGGCCAAGTAAAAAAATTAATCTTTAGGTATCCGGTGAGAAATGTAACAGATTAAAAGCTTTTTCTTTTATCGTCAGAACTAAGAAATTAAAGGAGGTGGCTGTAATACTTGTGCAATACAGAGCTGATCTTTTTCCCAGTGCTATTGCTTAAATATAATCATGTTTCACTTGATAAAATATTGGTATTTTATCTGTGTAATCTAACTTCCTTTTTCACCATAATATGGGGTGTTCAAGAATTAGCAATTAAAAAAATGTAGCAGCACTTGCATTGTTTTGCAGCCTTTTAATACCCTTTAAAGAGGAGATGAGTGGCCTCCCGTGAGCTATAATGTCAATCATCTGGAGAGGACTGGAAACGGGTATAGATGCAATCTTATCAGCCAATGTGAATGTCTCTTTCCAGCTGTCTATTTTACTTTAGACAAAAAAAGAACTAAAAAATATTAGCGTTAAGCTGAATCTAAAAAAATCTTTCTTTCTTTTGAATGGAATCGCACAAAGGCATTTTTAAAGTTGACTATGACCACGATGGCAAAAGCAGAACAGTGGCTGCACATGGTGAAGTTTAAAATCCTGTATGTTTGTGTAATTTCTTTGTTTAATTCCTTACCAGTAGATAAGTTCTTTATCTAATATCAAAAATGTCCACTAGTTCATTTTTTGTATTGTTTTTCTTTTTTTCCCTCTGCTCACACTCAGGGGAAGTGCACATAGAAAGGGAAACTGCTGTTTCAATAGTGTTTGAGTCAGGATGTCACCACCCCGTGTTGGGCGGTAATGAGGGGACATTACCACCATTCCTTCTCTTGTTAGTGCCCTGAATGTTTGACATTGCTGGGATGCTTCCTGTAGCTGCCTACAGTAGCAAGTGACAGTTATTGTGCTATAATGCCATGAATGAGCTTGAAGCTTGCACTTATTCTTTTGTTGCTTTTTTTGTGGTATTTATATAAGTCTGAATGTGAAACTTGTATTCAAATCTTTAGGAGGCTGCTGTCCTGTGTGTAATGAAAAGGCGCTTTATCTCAAGGGTGTTACTTCGGCTCATCTTTTTTCTACACAATGCATCACTATACCTGTAAAATCCAGATTAATGTCTTTATCATTTTATAATTTTCAATGTTTAGGCCAGGGAAGAAAGAAAAATGCTTTCCTATTAAACAAACTCTTTTATGAAGCTAAATCAATGAACAGGGAAAAAAAGGGTTATGGAAAAACAAATGCTACAAAGTGAATAGCAAAGAAGGAAAACACTTTCTTTTCTTTCTTTTTTTTGGAAAGCAGAGAGACGCAGAATACTTGGAAGTACAAAGCAATTTGCTTCAAAGTAAAAAAAAAAAAAAGAAATAGCTGCAGAATCCTTTAGCTTTTAACACAGAACGCTACACACTAAAAAGAAAAAAAAATAAATGCACAGTTAAGAGATTAGAGAAGCTTAGCTCAGTGGCACATTAAATCAAGGTGAAGGCACTTGAGTAACAGAGCCTGGATCCTCTTTGGCTTTAAAAAATTAAGTTTGTTTAACAACCCTCACAGGGATCATTTTGGATCAAGGATCAGGGGAATAAGTTTTTGTCTACCAGGGTATTTGTCAAAAGCAACACTATTGCAAAATGGATGCTATATTGTGAGCTTGGTGCTGGCAGCATTACATTTCAGGTGGCGGCACACTATCGCAGCTGTGACTTGCTGCTTTTAACAGTCCTGCAGCTGGGAATTAGACAGAGTATATCGTCCAGTACTGAAACATGCAACAGTAGATGGTATTAATTGACACAAAATAGTGTTTGTCTCTTTTAGTTTTGCTGCACTTGCTCCCTAAATGTATTTTATCATATTTTATGCTGGGTCAATCATCAGAGGCAGTAGTTGCTTTATTTAATTTCCTTAACCGATAATTTTGTAAAAATTCAAACCTAGGGTATTATAAACTAATACAAAACAGACTCAACACACATTATTCTGTAGCATTTGCCTTGGATAGTGATCATCTCATGATAAAAATGACAGTACACTGTAATCAGATAACAAGAATAGCACTAGAATAAAAAAACGTTATCTAGTAGATGTAAATAAGACATTTTATCTTAAAATGAATATGCTAATAAAATATATAGGAAAGTTTTCAATTTAAGTATATAGATTCATATATAACAGTGTTTTAATTTAAACTGTATGCATTCATCTATTTTATGAACGCACTTTTCCCATTATGGTGAGTGTACTCTAACAGAATCTTACACAAGGTAAAAATCAACTTTTAGTGGAATGCTAGCTCTTTGGTGTTCACACTCACTCAAACCAGGCCAATCCGCATCCCTAATTACATTATAGGCTATGTCTTCAAGATACGATCAGAGACCAGAGTAGTAGAAGAAAATATCTGAGGACACAGGGAGAGCATACACCTCTACCCAGACAGAAATATGCGCCTGGATTCCAGAGGTGTTAGCCATCGCTGCTGACCTATGCACCACCAGGCCAAAATATAATGTTAACTAAAAATTCAAATTAATTTTAAATATTTGATTTTTAAATGTTTTAACAAGTTGCCAGGGTGCTGCTCTCTTGGTCAGCAAATGCTTTGATGACATCCTAGTTTTCACTGTAGTCAAAGCTGGCAATGAATTAATTATCTAAATAATTTTAAAATTCTAGAATCTTTCATTTAAAGCATTATGTAAATGTGCATTTACTCAAGCAAATAACCTATTTTTATTAACTGTCTTTAATAGTAAACACTACCACAAAGACCTTAAGTCAGTTATTATTTGTTTATATAAAACATCCATATGAAACAATAAATTATGATTTTTTTGTAAGAAATATTAGCAGTAAAATATAAACAATCAGATTTGTGACTTTTGCTGCACCATCAAGGGTTTGTGCTCATCTTGTGCTCTGTATTGCTGGAGCAGTCACCAGCTTCTGTTGACCTTGAACTACATAGAGAGTTAGGAAATGGATGGATGAACAGATATACAAAATGTACTGTACTTAAAGTCATTCACAAGTGGATATATTTTGACATATTAAATAAAATTGCCCAGCATAGTAAATACCTTAGTAGGAACATCATGTACATTATAACTTGTATGAACCATATCTACATTTGAAAATATACAAAAGTCACTACAAAATTTCTTCCCCAGAATTTTTTCAATCAATATGCATTTACATTAGTCTTGCTAATATAAAATAAAGGCATATTCTTTAGTAATAAAATACAGTTTTTCCAATTTACAGTGCATTTGCCCTATTCACTTTCTTGTCTCCCATACATGTGTTTCTCTGAATTGACCATGGCTTACCACTGCACATACTTCTGCGAAGATGGAACATGTCCACTTTCTCAAAAGGTTTGCTTGTCTCAGTGCCCAAATATGCTGCTATTGACAGTATGGTCACCTTAGCACCTTTTGCAAACATTAATGAAATATGGCCATTGTCTCATATCAAACACTGTAAACTTAATTAAGGGACTTTGATTCTGACAGTTTTGATTAATTGTAACATTTATTTTGAAGTACATTTGTTGTATATTAGGGGTACTCCAAACTTCAAGTAATGCATTTATCTAATCAGCAATTTATTGTGTTGTTTATCGCTCCAAAGTCTGTTATTCAGATCTTAGCACGGAGACCATTTATTTTGGATCTGCATATTCTCTATGTCAGCATAGATTTTCTGCAGGTATATGGTTTCATCACACATCCAAAATGTGCAGTTTATTTTGACTGATGTGTGTGAGTATGAGCTTGAGTAATTGCAGTCAAGTGCAGATACACATTTTGTTGTCCTGCGACCAACTACTTTA
This sequence comes from Erpetoichthys calabaricus, assembly GCF_900747795.2. Lineage (NCBI taxonomy): Eukaryota > Metazoa > Chordata > Cladistia > Polypteriformes > Polypteridae > Erpetoichthys > Erpetoichthys calabaricus. Next base: position 190,894,317 of record NC_041400.2, read on the forward strand.
AAGAAGGATTATACTGTAATATAATATAATACAATACAATACAATATAATATAATATAATAATATAATATAGGATGGGGCATTGGCATATTGGTTAGCACGTTTGCCTCATGCGGGGAGCATTCTTGGTTTAAATCGCACATCTGGATGTGTTCAATGTGGAGTTCAAATATTCAACCCATGTCTGTGTAGGTTTTTCTCCAGGTGTTCTGGTTTTTATCCCACATTCAGAATGAGGTGCATATTAGGTAAACCTGACCCAGTATCTAAGTATGTGTGCACACGAGTGGGAAATGGACCCTCCAGAGTTTGTTCCTACCTTACAACCAGTACTGCCAGGGTAAGCTCCAGGCCCCTGCAACCCTGAATTCCATTAAGTGGTTCTGAGAATGTTATTTAATTAAGGCCTTGTCTTGTATTGGCTCCTTCCCATGTGCCTGAAGCCTTGGGAGAAGCTCTGTCCCACCGTGACCCTGAATTGAATTAAACAGGTTTGAGATTTATATGTTATAAATAAGTATCCTAAAAAGTAATACACCTAAAGGAAAATAACATCCTAAAAATATCTCTCTACCACTCATCTACTGTATGACATGCCCGATTCTCTGCTATTTTATTATACCTATATTTATTATATTTCCTTTAATACAGAATTTTTCTTTTGCACTTGAGTTACTAGTTATTCTAGTTATTTGAAAAAAAGATAGGTCTTCCTTGTTTGATAAAATATAAATAAAATAACAATAAAATAAAAAAGGGGTTTTACACTGACTTAAAAAGAATGAATGACATAATGTAGAAAGAGCAATTTGATGTAAATTATTGAATAACATAGCACATTGTTATCCAGGGAATCCATAGTATCCATTTGGCCACAAATTACCTCATTTGCCAATCTGAAAGACTTCAAATGAACTGCCCAATATAATTACAATGGCCATGAGGTCAGGTATAAAGCTATTTGCTGTCTCCCCCTGAGCCCAGGGAACAGAAATGTGCATCTCTTTATGCGGCCGCTTGCGCATTCCATCTGAGGGACAGCGGTTCCATTTTTCTGTTGACCTTCTGTACACCAGCAGTAACTTGTTTTTAGTTATTTTATCATTTTCATTAGCAGAGTGTGTTCTTCTATTTAAAACAATCAGGGTGATTTATTTTTTAAAATATCTTGCTTATTTCATTTATTGTAAAGATTTTTCTTTGTCATTTGGAGCTGGTGCAAGTGAAGGCACAGATATTTAAGTCTACAACAGAGCTAGGCACAGGCCTTCCCCCTGAGGCATGAGTTTCCTACATTTTCCTCCACTGACAACACTTGATATTTTTGAACCATACAACTATTTGTTTCTTCTGGATGACTGAGTCTTTATATACAGAAAAGAACAAAAGCAATGTGTATGATATTCTCCTGAATATGAATTTATTATTAAAATATGATGTAGCTAAAGGAAAGGGCGGCAACAATTTGTGATGCAGTTTACAGCAGACTGTATAGCCCAATAAATGAAATACCTGAAATTTTTGATGATGGCTTTAGGAGATTTCACTATCAGAGAGTTTTCTGCCATCAGTAATGTATAAAGTTTTTTTTTGTAGCATCGTTTATTGCATTTATTTTATATATCATTTTCTCATTGAAAGTACTACCACTATAACATAACATAACATCTTAGACCTGCTTAATACACCTGAGGGTCATGGGAGACTGGAGCTTATCCTGGCAACATCAGGGGCAAGGAAGATACCAGGTTCCCTACAGGCCTGATCATGCACACAGAGTCAGTTTGGAATTGCCAGGTCATTTCACATGGACATACTGTATTTGAGTAAGTGAGGGAAAAAAAACTGAAATACACACTTCATAACGGCAATAACTGGGCATGTAAAACAAACTGAGAACTCTGGAATTAAGAGGCAGCAGCACAAACTGCTGCACCATCATGCAAACCCACTATCACAATGCCCTGAACTGAATCTATTAATACAGCACCCTTCACAGAAAGCCACATTTCAAGTGTTCCTTATAATGGGTACTATCAAAAAGCAATTTGCTACATCTATTCATATTGGACCTTTCATGAAAAGCACAATGAGAAATTATTTTACTTAATGTTATTTATATTCTGCTTTTCATGGAGAGCTCCATACAAAGCCCTTTAATAAATCTGTTTAATACTAGGTATTTGACACTGAGTATTTTGTAAAGCATTTTACTAAATTTATATTATGTAGTGCCTATTACAGAAAGCATAATGACATATCCCTTTACTACATCAATGTATTTCGTACCTTTCAGAGAAGGCACAATTTCAAACATGATAATCTTATTTTATCACAATGAAAACTTAAAGTTGTTCTAAGTCTGCTTTATATGCAATCCTTCATAGGATAGATAAGCATAAAGTCCATTTGTTAAATTCCTTTCAGAATAAAATATAAGCACAAAACATTTATTAGATATTTTTATATAGTGATTAAGTAATTTTGGCTTGTTGGGGTTTTAGAGGCAAGTTATAAATAAGACTGCTAAACATCAGATGCAAACTTGAACTTTTGTGTTGGTATCCAGTCCATGACCAAACTCAAGCTTTTCATTTTGTGCGATAATAATTAATAATTTGTTACACTTCTATAGCGCTTTTTTCACTACAGACGTACACATTGCTAGGAATACACTTAAAACTGAGAATGATAAATTCCCAACCAGCTTTCTCATTGTACGCTCGTCTTTGTAAGGAATTCCTATGTTGATTAAAGTCCAGAGTTGATGCCTTTATGTAACTTTGTATTTGTAATCCATCTTTCCCTAAAGAATTACCTTAGCATATTTTGGCACAGTTGCTCAGAGTTTAGCACTGTTCTCTCACCTCTCCAGAGCACAGATTTCAAACCCTTGTCTGGGTTTATTTCTTGTACCTGTGTCAGGTTTATTCTGGAAACTGTTTTTTTTTCTTTCACATTCCAAAGATGTGTATTCGGTTAATTTGACAATCTATATTGTCCCACTGGACTGGAATGTGTTTTATTTTTTATTTTTTTCTTGTTCCTAATTAACCAAGATAATCTTCAGGATCCCACGATACTGAATTAGATAAACTCAACTTGAAAATATATGGATGATCATTTACAGGTGTTCCACCAGAAGGCGCTTTACATATTAATACCATTTTAAATAGTTAACTGATCAACAATAAAATGAAAACATCAAGTATAAACAAATGCAAAACTGCATTACTAGCAGACAACAGGAAGAGTTTGGAATTCCATCAATACTTTCACTTAACCAACTTAATCCAATTTTAGTCTCCCAGGGAGCTAAGGCCTGTTGAGGTGGCACTAGGTACAAGTCAAGTGCCTGGACAGACTGTCAGTTTACGATATGACCCACGTATGCATACCAGGCCAATTTACATAGCTGGCAGATCTTGGAAGTACACTCGCAAATTTTAACAGGAATTTTGAGAAGAGTTCAAAAAGTAAGTAGGCATTTTTTCATTTTCATCATCAAACAAACAAAGTAATGTTGAACAGTGTTAGTTATTCTGTGAAATGTCTGACCCTATCAAAGAACCAGTTTTTGAGTCATTGCTGCCTACATGGTGACACTGTGTTCCTGTCATTTCCTTTTTTCAAGTAATCTCATTCTACTGCCTGTAAATCTTGTTACATTGTGTATTTTGCTTTTTTCTGTTTAAAATAGTTTTCACTTTTTTTAGAACTGATTTGTGATGCTTCTCCCCAGTGAAAGTTAATACATAAGACAAACATTGATGGATATGTACTGAGGCTAACTGGATGTCACAGTTAAACCTTGCAGAAGAGCACTGCTCTCCCCTAAGGTATTGGCCTCTTCAATGCATATTTGAGACAGTTTGTTTCTCAGAGGAGCCGCTGTAACAGATAAAGCCGATTATTTTTGTTTCTTTTTCTTCAAAACACTCAGATGTATGCAGTTTGAGGGTGTACATACAGAATGCATTTCAATAATTAAATGAAAAAGAGAAAAATTAAGGAAAGTGGGACTTCAAAATAATACTTGCAGAAATTATTTAAAAATCTACTGCTGAAGAAACTAACTCGTGCAAGGTACTGCTTCTTGTTAGCTGAGGATTCTTTTTAAGAATAATGCATAAGTTGATAGGGAAGTACTCCCAAGTACAGTGGTCCAAGCACATGTGCACATTTTTTTCAGTGCCATTCAGCCTGACGGTAGTTACTGCTGTTAAGGTAGGTAGTTAAAGTTCTACCTTGTTAATACTTAAGTATGCAGTGGGTTGTAATTTTGTAACATGACAAAATGACTGATTGACCAGACACAACCCAGTGGGACAGAGTGCCTCTAGAAGGCACTGGTGGGCAGCTTGCTGATGTAAATTTGCTTTATCTGGTTTGTAACTGTCCTTTGTAAAATGGAAGCTGTGCTTTCTTAAGACAGAAAAAGTTCACCATGCATGTACGGAGGTTGACATATTTTGAAGTGTAAATCCATGATTACTGCTCATCTGGCACACAGCTTTACCCATGCCACTTTCAAGATAAGGTTATGTTACAATTGTTTATATTTATTTTTGACGACCAGGGCACAGGATAGTTAAGTGACATACTCAGATTTGAAGACTGAATAGGAGTCTGGATTCTGAACCATTCGTCTGGTGATTCAGGGCCCTCATCACTATGCCACACTGTTTGTTCAACTGGGGCATATTTTTCTCTCTTTTTTAAGATTATTACAGTATGTTAATAGTTGTTTTCCATATATGGAAAGATAATCACAGCATTTTTTATTTTTTCTAATTTATTAATTTAGAGCTTAATGAGGTGTTTGTATGGTACCTATGTTGTTACATGCAACAATCTGCAGTGCACAGGTTTTTCCACCCTAATTTCTAGTTCCATTACTGTTAGCACAATTGAATAACTGTGACAGTTCACAACTTGTATCTCTCATTGTAATTTTAAAATTACTTCCCAAGGAACAATTGATAAATATTTTGGCTTAGTACCTACCTTATTTAAAAAAATAGTTTACTGTGCAAGTCGTAACTTTATAATTATATTCATTCATTTCTTTCCAAATTGGATGCCAGAGCATCTAGAGCAAGGTAGGAATCAAATCTGGATAAGATACTAGGATATTTTTATATATTTCGAAAAAACTCATATCATGCCATTGTTTTATACAGGCTAGAGTTGGCTTTATTTAAAATAGTTAAGATTTTCAAAGCTCAAATGTAATTAGATTTTCACTGTTGTTTTTTTTTGTAACAATTTTACATAAGAATGGTAAGCATCAAGAGCACATTGCGTGATTCATTACTGTAAAAATTTAAACTTAATCTTGAATTTCCAAACCATCCTTAAGTATAGAAAAGCTTCCATTTTGGCTTAGAGCCTGATACAAAATTTGAAATTCGTCTGGGAGGTTTTGTACATCAGTTCTCTCAATATCAGAGTAAACAGTAAGGATGAATCTGTAAATTTTTGTTACTTCACATTTGGGAATGTAACAAAATTCTACTTCAGTGATCTTGTATTTCTTCCCGATGTTATTTTCTGCACATCTGTCTCGCATAAAATGTTAAAGACTACAAATTCCATGTTTCCTCTGTAAATATCTAATAATAATAATAATAGTAATAATAATACATTTTATTTATATAGCACCTTTCCAATACCCAAGGTGTTTATCTGCAGTCCCCTTTTGTTTTCAATATTGTAGACTATTGTTTACAACACATTTTAAAATATATTAATATATTCTTATGGCTTTATTCTAATAGTTACAGTTACTATTCAGAATGATTTAAGATTTTTTACACTTAAACTTAGTTTACCTCATATAATGTTCTTCTTGCTATTTTCCATTTTGAATGTTTTACAAACATAAATGATAAGTGCTATTTCAAATATATTTTTGGTATGAAACTTCCATTGAAAGACTTTAAAATGTTCCAGATTCTTCAAACTAGGATAAATTTTGCAATACTTTCCAACGATTCTGTAATGGAAGTAAAGATTGGGTTTGAAAATGTAAGATCTATGAAACATCTGTAAGTGCCTCTATGCACTGGCAATTTTTAAGACACTTTCAACTGATTTGACAAATAAATAAAATCTCTGTAATTCTCTCTTTATATTAATAATGCATACAATCTACTGACTCTCAACTGACCAATTAATATCAAACAAAAAGATCCCTTTATGCAACCTTTTTTGAAAGTATGTTTTTCAATAATCTGCTGATGTATACCATTATATTACATCTTTTCATAGATAAAATGGAAACTTAGTTAAAAGATGGAATAGTATGGCACTATGGCCTAGTGTCAAAAAGTTGGACTGGAAAGTCCAATGGCAGCTTTCCCTAGTTGATTAAATATTTTGATTGTATGAGAAAGGTTGTTTTGATGTTTCAATGAAGGAAAATTGCAACCTGTACTAGTTCTCTTAAAGGTGTAATGAAATGCCCTGAATAATGGGAAGAAGAAAAGTGAAGCTTCTCCTATCATGTATTCGTGTAATTCCACATCCATTGTTCTCTCAATTTCCAACTTTGTTTTTTCAAGGGAACTCTCTTTAACCCTTAGCCCGAGAAAGAACCCTCCATATACATTCTCTTCTTAATGCTAATGCTTCTCACTTAATATACCATACCATTTTCTGACTCTACTTAATTCTGACTAACATCGCAGGGGGCTGGAGCCTATCCCAGGAAATACTGGGCGCAAGGCAAGAATAATCCCCAGGACACAATAATCCTGTCAGTCCATCACAGGGTGTACAGTACATACACACACACACACGCACTAGAGTCAATTTAGCATTGTCAGTCCATCGAACCTGCACCGCTTTGGACTGTCAGAATAAACTGGAGCACCCAGAGGAAACCAACACAGACACAGAAGGGGAGAACAAACATGCAAATTCCGTACCGGGAGGACCTGACACATAAACCCCATTCTCCTTATTGCAATACAGCAGCAGTACCACTGTGCCACCATGCCACTCCTCTTCACTTTAATATGTTAACATCATTTCAATAAAGTATCGTTTGTTGTTTCAAATTTTTTTTCAAAATAATTTATTTTTTATAAAATTCAAATTATAGGGATGTTTATTCAAAATGTTTCTTTTTCTGCTAGTATTTTGCAGACACAACATTTCATTACATTCAAGCCGTTAACTCCAATTCATGGCCTGAAGCCTACCCCTGCAGTACAGGGGGCCCACCCATGCATGCATACTTCTTGATGGGTCCAATCCAGAATTTGCATCCTACGTGCCTTTGACTTTTCAATCTACATGTCATTGGTGATATATGAGGAAAACCAAAGTGCCTTGAGACAAACAACTCATAGACATGGAGAGAACCTGCAAATTCCACACAGAAAATGACCAGGTGCAGGCTTTAGGTGAAGAACATTAATCAATGCAGTGCCATGTTGTCCTGTTTTGCTGGCATGTTTTAAGTGTTTTATATTTGTGCTAATGTCCAATAAGAAAGGAGATACAGTACATTAATAAACCATTGACAGATCTCTAGATATCAAATACATGTTTAAGAAAAAAGATTTATTACAAGTTAGTCTTCCTTGAAAACTAAGGAGTAAGAATGGTGTTAACGGCTGATTTCGCTACCTTTTTTTAACATTCAGTGGCAGAGATCTGTGAAGGGTCCACGGAGAGAGAGACTGAAATGTGCCACTTGAACGTCTTTGATAAACTTAAATGCTGTGAGAGATGCTCTTCAGAAAACACACATTCACATTTCAATTAATAATTTTAAAAACCTTCACTGACAAAATGAGAAGGGGAGGGATCATGCCTTAAAAGAGGTCCCTGTTAGATTTGGCTTTTTCTGCCAGACGGCTGTCACTACAGGAAGAAAATGCTGGGGCGGGGGAGGGGAGGAGCGGCACGGGAGTTGAGGAAAGAAGGGAGCCCTGCTAAAATCGTGTCACGTAGCACTAATTCATCTGCTCTCATTAGAGTGAGCGAGGGACAGCAGTGATGGCCGAGAGCTGCACTCTACACATGACATGCGAAGAGTTTGGGGAATAGAAAATTGCTTTCTCAGGAAGCCCAGCCAATTAAGGACTTGACCATATTGAATGTCAAGTGTTAATTTAGGTTTTTCTTCATTTTCCCAGTAGTAATGTGGGTCCTATGATGAGCAAATACATGTCAAGTAAAAGTTGATTGCATGAAGGACCCCGGGTATTATATGTCACTGACAAGTCACAAATGTGCTTCAGTCCTTTAACCCCTTAGGTGGAAGGGGGAGGGAGAAGGGGATGGAAGGATTAACTGTTCTGGAATGATAAGAATAGATAGTTTACATGAGGGAGAAGTGTGGCCTAATCAGAGAGCCGGGGCTGGGGACATACAGGAATAGAAAGAGCTTGCAAGGCACAGAGATAGGTTGCCTTACGGCACACAGCCAAAGCTTTAGTGTAAGAATTTGTGTTTACTATTAAAAAGCAACAGAAGTAGGCAAACATGTTATATTTATATTTTGTCTTTTTCCTAAAGTGGTGGTTATTAGAATTACTGCGAGAAAAATGCAAATGTCAAATATGGACGTGTAATATCAGCTTTGTGAAACCAACTTTACAGACATTTGAGTAGCAGCTATATTCCCACCCTCAATATACTGCTCCCCCAATGAAGAGAGGTATAAACAATGGACGGGCTATAGAGTGTCGCCTGGCTGGCAATTGATTGTCATGGGCCAATCCCAAGCGCACTTTGTTATACAGGGAAAATTTATACTGTGAATTCCAAATAACCTAACAGCCATGCATTTGAGATTAGAGGCAATAAAGGGAAATCTGGAGAAAGCCACGTGCTCATGAGAAAAACAACACACTGTCAGTAACTGAATAGAAAATCATTTAAAAATAAAACAAAAATTAGCAGAAACCTTTCAGTTCATCGGACTTATTTTGTTAGCTAAATTTAACTTACACCAGGTTACTGAAGCCATAAGGCAGCATTACCAAACTTTGTATCACTATGTTGTCCCAGTGCCACTTTTGGCCAGAAAAAACAGAACAGGCAACCTTCTTCTGTGCATACTGTGAGTACTGTTAATGAGCTTTAAGAAGTACAACCCTGAGACACCAATTTTCACTTTTTTCTAAAAAGAGTAGCATGAGCTCATAACACAAAATACTCCACATATGCTTAGATACGAAAAACAGGCAGACAAAGAAACACACTTAATAATGTTTTTTTAGAAAAATAAAAATGCTACTTAGGTAGACAAATGTTTTTATTGTCCATCCATCCATCCATTTTCCAACCCGCTGAATCCGAACACAGGGTCACAGGGGTCTGCTGGAGCCAATCCCAGCCAACACAGGGCACAAGGCAGGGAACCAATCCTGGGCAGGGTGCCAACCCACCGCAGGACACACACAAACACACCCACACACCAAGCACACACTAGGGCCAATTTAGAATTGCCAATCCACCTAACCTGCATGTCTTTGGACTGTGGGAGGAAACCGGAGCGCCCGGAGGAAACCCACGCAGACACGGGGAGAACATGCAAACTCCACGCAGGGAGGACCTGGGAATCGAACCCAGGTCCCCAGGTGTCCCAACTGCGAGGCAGCAGCGCTACCCACTGCGCCACCGTGCTGCCCTGTTTTTGTTGTTATTTTGTTTAATCAAAGCATTGCCGACAAGAAAGAGGAATCAGTTTGCTGGTTACCATTTTAAGCAATTTCAACCACTAAATATTAATGCATATGCTTATGACCTTATGACCCCATCCAGGGTTTATTCCTGCTTTGCACCATATGCTGCCGGGATAGGCACTGCCACACTTACGTGAATAAGCAAATTTTAAAAAAATTAGATATATTCTACATATATCTATAGTCATATTTGTATTATTGTTTGATTTTTCTCAGCTTTTGATCATGGTCTACCCTACCTGACCAGCTTTTAAACATCAGATCAAAAGAACTTTGCGAAGAAGATGGTCTGTTCTAAGGAGTGCTGTCTTACACATACCAGCAGGATATGTTTTAATAGCTCATTAGAAACCTGGTTCAAAGAAAGCTGACTATGGCTGTTTAGCTCTGTAGTCTCATGGGTCTTGTGTTCTCATCCCGGCCCAGCCACTGTCTGTGTTAAGTTTGCACTTGCTCAATGTGTTTATCAGGAAGTCCTCTCTTCTCCTGAATCTCAAAGACAAGAGTGTGTAAATTAATTGATGCCTCTATACTGTAGTTGGGTGAGCTGTGTAGATGTCTGCAAGAGCACATTCTGCAGAGCACCGGTACCCTGTCAGGATCTTGCTCCTACCTTGTTCCTGAAGTCCATATCATATTTGATGATTTTTCCAGTCCTAGCCTTCATTTACATAATATTAGCGAGTCAGAAAAAGGCAACGGCACATTCCCATAAAGAAGACGAGAAGTCTACTCTGACATTCTCAGCAACTCTCACTCCAACTAGTCCACAACTCACCTCAATAAAATCAAACAGGTTTGATTTTGTCTTTTGTCACAGAGGCAGGCAGTATGTGCATGAGAGGTGACAACCAATGCTCATCTGTTATTGCAATGCATATAATGAAGTGATGAGTAATAAGAAATGTAAGTGTTTTCTATCTAACAAATTTTGTGTTTTATATTCTACAACAGAATGGAAAAAAGGGCAGAGACAGTGTCTGAACTAACTGTACCTGTTAACCCTTTCGTACAGCACCAGCTCCATTAGGCAGCACATTACTGGCTGTCACTGAAAGAGGCTAGTACAACTGTACTGAAAGGTCAGCACACATTTGCTAAATTTCACATACCCAGTGATTTTCAGTCATGTAATCTGACATGGTCCAGCAAAAAGATCAAAAACTGCATTTGGCAAGTCTGATGTACCCAGTGACTACAAGTCACATAATGTGACATTGGCTTATTACAGCTATGGTAGGCCACTGTTCTTATGAACCTTTAATACATTCAGAAAATAAATGAATGCTTACATTTATCCACTCATATATTTTCAATCTCACTTAATCCAGTCATGATCATGTGGCCAGAACCAAGAGCACAAAGCAAGACTGAGTTTTGGATGGGGCCTTATTACAATGAATGACATGGTAAGTCAACATGAACATGAGTTTATAATTTAAATAAGTTCGTTTTATTTCGAAGAACAGTTACACTGAAACATTTCTGCCCTTGTCTTAGAGTTCCAGGGTGCTGGTATGAAATCCCAGTTGAGTAACTGTGTTTGTGGAGATGACAGATTCTCCTCATGCCCATGTGGGTTTTACTTACACATCTGTAAACCCTGCTATTCTTGTCTGATACTGCCATGATAGGTTCTAGACACCTTAAATGTACAGATTATTATTATTATTGACAACAAAAGCAATACTAATAATAAAATAATTATTACTATCATTATTACTCATGATAACATTTTTATCTGAGGATTCACTTATAGTTTTTATTTCCATTTTTTTCATTTCTATACTCTGTTGTGCTAGTGGAAATTAAATTAATAAATTACATTGTGCAAGCAATCAGCAGCAATTAAGTTAATCATGCAAGTAAAAATAAATTCAGTTAAAAGTTAATTGACATTCATTGTTGAGCTGTCAAAGCTATTTTTGATCTGATTTTGTCCTTCTTATGACTTTCTACTTAACTTTTATTAAGACTGATTGATTTTAGCCCTGTATGAGTGAGAGCAAATGTGCTCACGAGTTTATAGTTTGCTGGAATCCCAAGCATGGTCATTCTGGTTTTGCTCTCACTGCTTCCAGTGCAGTAAGCTCAAGTTTTAAGAACTTTATTCACACTTCATTTTTTTGTAATGTATGTTAAAATAAATGCAGCCAGAAATTACTTTTATCTGTTAGCTTTATTTTTGAGCTGATTCCTAACAGCAACTTTTAGTTAGTCACTCTGCTGTATTGTTATATTATATGGAGTTGCTATAAAGAAAGTAACTCACTAAAAGTCAATGTCTAGAGTAATTTTATTTAGCAACAAGTCCCTGAAAGTGATGTCTTTTGTTACTTTGCTTATTGTTGGGTTTGGCATAGCTGAACCTAGAAGATCCTTTGTATAAATAAAGAAAATGTCAATGAGAATTAACATGAAAGATAGCATATATGCTGGCTGTTAAAGTCTTCGTGACTTCCATCCTTTTTCATTCTCCAGTTCACAGCTAGCTTTCAGATATATACAGTTGAGTTTTCAGGGGAGAGAGCTCACCATTCAACTTTGTGTATACTGACAAGAGATAATCAGTGAGCACCTCACTTAACTTGACTGCAGCATATTAATGTGACATAGGAACTACTAGACACTTGTCACTTGTCACAAAAGGCGTTCTACATCTGTCCTGGATGCAAACTTTCATCTTTGCTTTGAAAGCATAGATGTGGCAGTGCATTAATAAGCTTAAGTACTTAGCAATTCTAAAGGACTACCTGATTTTTTTGGTTGTTAACGCTTCACTACACCTTTATAGTCAAGTCATGTCAGCATTACCAAACAATTTCAGTAGAGTATTCAAGTGATTGCATCACATATTCACTACTGACAATGTAATTTTATTTATACTGTGCATTTAATGGCCCACTGAATGTTGAGAGGGTAAATAGCGATGTACAGTATCATAGATGAAAGAAAGCCACACTGTCCAAACCAAGAATGACTATATGCCAAGGCCATATTCAAACATAATGTGTTCTGTGGTAAACAGCACTCTCGATACCTCTGCAGTTCTCAAGATTACATTACAAGTACTAAGAGACTAAATAAAGGAAAAAGTACCTGATCATTGAAATGACATCCTCTGTGCATTTCTGGATTCATCACTAAAGCAAAGCAGGGTAAGGAACCCATTTGCAAGTTCTGTACAAAAGTCCATCTCCCCAACTGAAGTCACACCTGTCAGACATCAATGTTGGGGCTGCATGACGGTCATTGCAAACCGATGGCAGTATTCCCAGGGTTAAAATGTGTTCTTTATTTTTTTGATAGTTTCTCAGAGATGCTATCATGATCCTGGCTTTTATTTGAAGCACTTTTTTGGTTTAATATAATGGATTTTAAGGGAAAAAAAGGACAGGGTCTAGAAACACTTCATGCCGACTTTCAGACAAAGGAACAAAAGTCCATGACAGACACCATTTCACGGTGCGGGTGTCACTTTTTCTCCAGGAAGTGTTGCCTTTTGAGCTCGTCACAGACTGGAGCAAGTCAGCCAAGCAATGCTTTGTGTTTAATATACTAGGCTGGCGGGGCTCAAAACCACGGTGACAACTCCTCACAGGCCCTCTTTACTCCTGTGTCTGCTGTTTTAGAAGACCTGCATGTCATTAAACATGACCGAGAATCAAGAACATACAGAAAAATCATACCTATATAGCCAAAAGATATCAGCTCTGTGAGAGAGCTAAATGCAAATAAATGAAAAGTATTTGTCAAAAAGAAATGAGAGTCTCCAAAGGCAGAGTGCAGCAGTCGCTACTATTTATTAAAGCTTACATAGTTTCATCAGCAACCCATAGAGGGCAGAGGGAGCTTTACTTGGAAATCTGACCTTTAAAAAAATAAAAGTATTGCCTTTGTGTATATAATTAACTATTACCAGTTCATTATGTAAAAGAAATTAAGAGAAAAAATAAAGGAACTCTCTTCCATAATAAGATAATGTCTTTGTTTCATCCTGTCTATTTAGATTGTCCACTCTTACCATAAAACAAGATATTTATTATAAGTATCAACAATTACATATTACATTGATAGGTACGTCGCAAAATAGTTAACATTCTTGCATCAAAAGACCAGAGAGTCAGGTTCAATTATTGACCTGTAACAGTGAACTTCTGTATACTGTACAGTCCAAATGCTGTAAACATGGATAAGTTGACTGATGATTCAAAGCATCCTGATGGGAGAAAAACTAGAATACCCAGAGAAATATCCATGCTGACATTCAAAAAAGATGTGAGGTTTAACTGCAAGTTACTTAGCCACTATAGCATAACATAACATAATATAACATAACTAGTGAAGCACACAGACCTACAATACTGAAATAAAAGGCAACTGAAAGGCTATATAAACAACAATAAACTCTTCACTAGTTTTTTTTACAAAGGTAAGAATTTATATTTCATTATGAATTTTGAACATGTACGCACCATGTCCTGGGGGATTATCAATAGAAGGGCTTGCAGGGACTGTGCTTTAATTACAATAAATTTTTCTGGGCACTAGTAGAGTACCCACCAGGCTGCTGCTACCTAGAATTTTTTTGAATTTCCGGAATATATTGAGTCATAATCTTTTGATTTAGTTCAAGATCAAGGTGCTTGCCCCAGCAGTTCATGAATAATCACACGATAGACTGACACAAACATTTTAATATAATATAATCTACAATATAATAAAACACAAAGGTCTGTGTATCCAGACCCTTGAGCAATCTGATTGGTCAGTTTTGCATCAATGACGGGATGAAAAAGGAAGTGCGAGTGTGAGATGTACGAGAAGGAGTAAAGGCATACAAGGCGTGCAGAGAGTGTTGCCTTCAAAGATGGGCAGTATAAAACCAAATAGTAGCTGGGAAAGATGTCATGAAATTAGTGACAGAGTCTGAGAAGCTGGCTTTACAGGAACACATTTGAGGGAGCCTTTGTCAAGACGTTCACACACACAAATACAGAGGAAAGTCCCTGAAGGTACACATAAAGCAAGAGGTAGCAAATATTTTAAAAATTTTCTGCAAATATTTAAAAAATTTTCTATCACCTGTTTGTGCCAGATACTGCGGCCAGTATAATATAATTATCTAGTATGAGTATCAAGAGCACTGTTGCCCAGGTACTCTCTGGGTTCCCATGGATGAATTACTAAATTACAGTATAATGCACTGGTCACAGTTCAAATGTGTTTAAATTCATTTTTGAATACTAAACAAAATCAGTTCAACACTTTGGATAATAAGCTAACTGCTATAATAAGACAAATGAGATAGTATTGGAATATGTTTTAATTGTTTTTTGTAAAAAGAAAAATCTTAAAGGCCTGTAGAATACCTTCCCTAAAAATAAAATTAAACACAGCATCATAACAGAGAGCATTTGTAATTATTGAGTGTAAGACATTATTTTATACAGTGTCCTCCACAATGATTACAACTTCAATACCACCAAGAAGGCTATTAGAGTATCGGGAGATGTTTTGTGACTGTTAAGATCTAAGGATTGCTTGATGATGTCGCTGCACTGATGCTCTGAAGGCTGCCCTCCCTGATTGCAGGGTTTAATTACAGCCTAGCCGTCAGCAGGTTTTTCTTCCGCTTGCTGTGGAACTCGGGGACTTCACCAAGTTTCCTTAAGTAAATTTAGATGATGGCAATCTTGGCAGCAGCCAATCCCTGGTACTTTTCCTATCCATGTCTTGTCACATGATGGATGGCACCTTGTGCAGCATGAAACAGACTCTGGGCAGCAGAACTGCAGCAGATAGCACTAAAGGGAATGGGAAATGGAGGACTGGAAGATACTATTTATTTTTTTATTCATTTTTTTTATTGGCTGCTCCTTCCCTTTCACTCCACTTTGAGCGCAATGAATTCCTTCCTTTTAGCAGGACCCCCCCCCCCCCCCTTTTTGATAAATTTAAGAAGTCAAACGGCTGACACAGATGGATAATCTGAGTGTACAGGGCGAAGAGTTATAAATTAACACATTATTCCCTCTTAATGTGAAATACTTGAGAATGCATTTTCTCGGTCCCTTGACGTCTAGCCAGCTAGGGCTCGTATTGTACTCTTCAAGTGGCATTGATTTGTTAAAGCGCTGAATTAGCAGCCCAGTCCAGCTGCCTCTATTTCTGTTGTCTTGTTGGTCTCATTCACTCCATCTTCCTCCCTCCCTGCTTTCACTCTCTGCCCACACTGTTTAGGCCACACACCAGGCTAAAGGCAGCCTGACCGAGAACTATACACCCTGCTCACCACTCCCTGCTTTTCTTTGTGTTTCACTGAACAAATCAAAGTCATACTGCGGCCGGGTGCACACATTGTTCGGTCAAAAAAACATTTCGTTTACTTTCATTGCCAGCCCTCCTCCTTTTTTTATTGATTAATTGAGTCACTGGTCATCCCATGAGTCCCTGAAGGGCAGTACATTATTTGAGCCGCCCTCCTTAGGATTCCATCACTTTACTGTAAACAGGGAGACTGAAAAAATCTCTAAATTACAGGTTACAGAATCAGCTCGAATTTTAACCATGCTTACCTCACAATTTGTCTTCTTTGTACTCCATACAAATATCTGCCACTTGCCAGCAAGCGTAGGTCCTGCTCTTTATGATGGGAAAGGTGTTCTAGCTGGTTATGTTGCTGTAGAATGCAAGATTATAAATAAATATATGTATTCCATGATCCCAGCCTTACTTAATATGGTAAAAATAAGAATGATACTTGTGTAAAAAATTGGCTTGTGTTTTTCATATGAGAGAACATATATGCGATTACTGTGGAACCACATTGGAGGAAATCTGGTTCCACAAAGAATTTCAACACAGTAGAAATAATACCTGCCTGTTAAATAGTTTCATAGTGATACCAAGTATACCTCCTATTTTATATTAGCTTTAAAGTTCAATATAAAATATAACTACATTTTAAGTAGCATGCTTCCACAGTAAATATAGTCCTAAGGTATGTTATAAGTGCAGAACTGTTTATTTATTTATTTATTTTATGGCCGGAGTAGAGGCAGTTTAAGAGCCTCAAACATAGACTGAGTCAGTGGATGCTTTCAACATTCATCCTTATATTTTACATAGTGTTCTCTCATATTGAATTCTTAAGTTCATAAGTGATTAAATGAACTATGAAGAGCTTGCTAGGCAAAATACTACAGTATATAGAGTTATTTCAGAAGCAACTTGCTTTGCAGTACTGGTTATACAACGTTGTAAGAAATTGCATAGCTCATCAATGTCTATTCAACTAAGTCTTTCAAAAACCAATAATTCAAAATTTGAAGGTCTCCAAAGTACTACTATCTACTACACTGCTGGTACTTATACACATTTTTTCTGCGTAATGAAATACATAACGTTTGTGCAAAATTTACCTTTAACTATCTTCCATTTGTGACATCATGTTCTTGTGATATAACCCATTTTAAAGTAACCACTGGCATCTTGACATTTATTCTAATTCCCCCATAACTTTTAACACATCTATCATGTTCTCTCTTAAATTAAAAAGACTCAACTCAATCTTTGAATTTATTTTGTAAAACACAGAAGAAAAAACACACATCAATTATGACTATATCACAGAGGCCTCACAAACGCATTGCAAAACTTAAGCTTAATATTACTCTGCCTAAACTGAAATATGAGGCTTCAGTAAGAGCTTATTCTTGATTTATTTAACATCACTATCTTATTACATTTTATTTAGTCATTTGTGTTGACCAGTGATGAGGAAGCAATTGGAAGCAGGAAAAAATATTGCGGTACCACCCTGCTAACCCTGTTTTAATAAAGTAGCAAAACTGTCATTAAACGCACAACTAAAAAGACATCGACTTAAGGTCTGGTCTGCCTTGCAGACTTTCTCATTTTCTAGTTCTCTCTCTCAGGTACATGTCTAGGACTGCAAAAAGACACCACCTCCCTCCTATACCATCACTTTAAATGGTGGATTGGCCAGAAGGGGCAGAACTTGGCATGTGGGAGTGCCCTTAATGGGTGTCTTCTCTGGGCAATATTTATTTTTTAGAGTGCCTTTTGGGGAGAGCTCAACCTACTTCTATAAAAAATAGTCTGAGCCTCAAGAAATTTCCAGTTACTTGGCGATTTGGAAGACATGTATTACCCTCCCACATGTAGTCAGTGCATGTGTTCATTCTGTATATTGCCTTCAAATCGTGGACGAGAAGCTGTTGAATGGTATTTGCTTCAAAGTGCTAATAAGCAGCTATGACACACATCTCAGAGCGCAGAGGCTTTTTTGCTGCTTTGTTTGTTTATTTTCTTAATCAATTTCATGTTAGCAGTTCTCCTGCTCTGCTGTTCCTTACTTGTACGGTGCATGAGTGCCATCTGTTATGCCATTTATATGAAATCTGTTTTAAAATGTTCTGTGTGTGTACTTTTTTGTTTTTAAGATTTGATTTTATAATTTAATTTACATCTTCAGCATAGCGTATGGACCTGCTACTGAGAAAAGTGAGAACGGAAACATCTGCCAGTTTGAAAAAGAAAAAGAAAAAAGTGTTGAAAGGCTGCTGCTTAGTGAAATCTGGCCTATGTGCTGGAAAGCGGGGTTCCTGTGAAATGGGTAAAATGAACCGGCACGCTGTCCTGATTTCTCTTGTACTTTGGTAACATGTACCACATGTTACTGCCCTTCACACTAACATGATTCACTAAAACTGGACACAATACTCATCGTCACCAAAAATATTTTTAGTGAGTGTCTTGTTCTTCTCAGGCTTTTGCACTCCCACCGAGGTTCTTGGCAGCTCCTGCCAACTTGGGTGGCAGCACACAAATATGGGCTGCACCTCAGGAACATGAGCTTAAGCATTCACTGATTACAAGATGATTACAAGAAATAAAAAATCATAGTTTGTGCAGATTTATGTACCAGGCTTTTAACTTTTTCTTTCTGAATGATCGCTGCTTTATTAATGATTGTGTTTTGAGCATCTGTGCTGCTACAGTGGGAATACTAATTCTTTAAGGGGCTTAAAAGATATGGTGTCTTTTCTAACCTGTTAATTCACATCCCTGACCTTTGATATTACATGCTTCTGGTGCAGTGGGTCAAACTGCCTGTGAGTAGGAAAAATATCTTGCACAATGAATCAGGAAAAGACTTGAAAAGAGATTCAATTACACAAAGATTTGGAATTATGGATGTTTGTTTTTTATTTTAGTCAGTCAATTTGTCCTTAGTAACATTCAGCACTTTTACAAAGCATTTCAACAAACACTCACTTTCTGAGCACTGTATCAAAACAATTCTTTTTTTGTTCTTTATTTCGCCTTATACAATTTCTTGTATTAGGAATTTGTTAGCTTTCGCATACCCCTTGGTGTCAGAGCACAGGGTCAGCCATTGTACAGCACCCCAGGAGCAATTGAAAGTTAAGGGCCTTGCTCAAGGTCCCAGCAGAGTAGGATCTCTTTTGGCAGTGATGGGGATTCGAACCAGCAACCTTTGGGATACCCGTGCAGATCCTTAGCCTCAGAACCACCACTCAAACTTTTAGTCACTAGTTTGTGAAATTCACATTATACTTTGACTAAATGCTACACTCATTAGTTAATGGTTTTTTTTATTATCCTTCCACAATAATCACAATGTATTACAAACCACTTAGGTTAACACTCTTAAATAAATTATCAAACAATTCATGAGTCAGTATAACCTTATTTTAAATAAGTATGTTCTTAGTAAACATTACTCTGTTTTGCATCATACCAAATGAGAATTTTCTCGAATAATAATAATAATTATTATTACCCCGGGTAGGGCGCCAGCCCACCGCAGGGCACACTCACACACACACCAAGGACAATTTAGGATCGCCAATGCACCTAACCTGCATGTCTTTGGACTGTGGCAGGAATTCCACGCAGACACGGGGAGAACATGCAAACTCCATACAGGGAGGACCCGGGAAGCGAACCCTAGATCTCCTTACCTAGGCGCTACCACTGTGCCACCCTAATAATAATAATAATACATTTTATTTATATAGCAACTTTCCCAAGCTCGAGCCACAATGCACCATTTTATAACACTATTATATATTAATTTTCATGTTATAACCGCAGTAAAGCAATATACTCAATCTTTTTCATCTTTTATATTAATTTCACGCTGAAATGTTGTAAAGTTTCTGGTGATGGAGAGCTCTGCAAAAGTCTTATACAAAACTATTATTTTTATGGCATCTTTCAGAGTGGTTTTTCTTATTAAGCACACTTCCCCTTATAAGCCCAGCACACAACACAAAAATTTACAAATATTTTATTGATACAATAAATGCATCATAAACACAAAATAAATTTTAAACAGAGAAATGCCATCCAAAATTGTACTTATAAACTCACAGAAAGGTGGTTTTATATCCAGATTCCAACTGTCCCGGGTCACTTGCATTCCGAAACTGATCATTTTGTAGTTACAGTAAATGACAACTACATTTGAAGAGGAGATGTGTGAAAACAGGACCATCATATGTGTACAAGTGCCACCACAAACACAGGGAAAACAGAAAAACAATTTACTAAGTAAATAGCAACACAGAAGAGCAATATGAAATACCCTCAGCAATAACATTAACAAGAGTATGCTATGCTAAAATAATGAGCCTTCTGAGCTTTGATTTCAATGCTAGGCCGATGGGGCATATCTAATGTTGGTAGAACGATTGTTCCAGAATTTGGGTACCTAATAGCTAAAGGCTCTGCCTCCTACACTAGTTTTATATATTCTTACAATCTTAAGATCACAAATATATGCCCTGGGGTAATGGCAGTAATAATTTCTTTAAGGTTGGGTCGGGGGGGATTTAGGACTTAAAACAAAGTTTCAAAACCCAGTATCAACAATGGAATCTATAATTGAGTTTTTCAGTCTTTATGTATATAAGACCATTCTTAATAAGCATGAACACAAAGGGCATATTTTAGTCTCATCTGTGTTTGGCACATAATGTTTTGACCACCCTGAGCACTTCACACATTCATGGTATCAGTGTCTAAAAAAATAGAACAATTAAACCCTTGGAAGTGTCAGAACAGAATTGATTTAGTAAAGATAAATCAATTTGTTCAGTATTTTGTATACTTCCCTTTTATCTACACCAGCAGCACTTTATCCATCCATCCATCTATCCATTTTTTATCTTGTACAGTCCAGTGTCACACTATCTTCCTTGTTCTTTTGTGATTAGCTGAACATCAATATATGATATTAATCAGCTTATATATATTCTTTTCATCTTGACTAGTGAAAGTTCTAAAGTTCTCTAGTTTTGTAACTCATCATTAATCTACAGTATGACATCAGTTTATACAGTGCTTTTCGTCTTACCGAACACCATACAATTATACTTTATGAGTATTTTAGTTTTGAAATTCATTTTAGAGTGAACACTATCCAAATAAATTTTGATTAATTGACTGACTGATTGAATAGTATTCCAATTCAAGATCTACTGTTTTCAGCAAGATGGAATGTATTGTACTGCACAAAGAACTTTGGGAGGGTGTTTACCACATAAGGAACTACAAAAAAAGCCTACTTTTTCCAAGCTTTTTTCAAGTTTGGTTCACTAAGCTTAACCTTACACACTGTCAAGGGAAGCTGTGGTTGGCATTTCCTCATGAAAAACTCTGGAGATACTGCTGGCTTTTAGCTCATTCAGAAGATTTTTCAAATGAATTGAAGGATTTGGATGTAAATTAAGTGTTGCCTAATAGCACTGTTGCCTAATTCAATCAAGCACATCTTTAAAGTGGAAAAAAAAATCCCCAAAATATTTTTCTTTACATACTTTCACTCTTTGTGGTTTATGCCGGATAAGTCAGTAGCTCTCTGTCTCTGTAAAAGAAGTTATTTCATTCTTAAGCTTAACACTGGAAATGACTTACTAACTCCTTTTTCTGGCGACTATTCAATTTTTTTTCTTCTGTTCAGCTTACTCTCAATGTGTATAGGTGCATCAGTCCCATTTTTTTTTTCAAACATATATTGGACCTTTCTTTCTTATGGATGTAGTTGTGATACAAATACCAGGACTTAATAACACTGTGAGAATTAGCCTAGGCTAAACAGGTATAGCTTCTCACTTCATTCTCTTTCTGTGCTGACTGCTGTACATTATGCTTTTTAACACATAGAAACACACCCATTGTCGGAAGCGGCACAGGCTGAGTCTTAACATTGTACAGGACACATGAAGGGTCATTAGAATGTCAATTCGGAGGCAATCCAACTCTTAGCTAAGGCAGCTATGTAGGCTGCAGCTGAAATTGTTCAACAAGAAAGTGCTGGCTCGTTTCTCTAAGGCTGTCTGGCCAAAATGAGCCTCACTGTATGTCTTAAAGCAAACAGTTCTTGCGCAGACAAAGTGTCATATCTCACACTGAGAAATGAAACATTTTCGTCTATCTATGTGTATTGTATACAAGTGTTCACCTCAAAGGAAGATCATCAGAAGTTTTCTTAGCAATAGACTGGTGGCTGAGGTGCAGGGTTTGAAGAGGGTGGAATTGCAGTTTCTCCTTACTTTCCTACCAAAAAGCTTATTAAGCATGAGCAACTGAATATAGTGCTACAGTTTGTTTTTTATGCATTGAACTTGAAGTCCGAAGAAGTCAGTCAGTCAGTCACTGTCCAACCCGCTATATCCTAACACAGGGTCACGGGGGTTTGCTGGAGCCAATCCCAGCGAGCACAGGGTGCAAGGCAGGAACAAACCCCGGGCAGGGTGCCAGCCCACCGCAGGGCACACACACCAAGCACACACTAGAGACAATTTAGGATCGCCAATGCACCTAACCTGCATGTCTTTGGACTGTGGAAGGAAACCGGAGCACCCGGAGGAAACCCACGCAGACACAGGGAGAACATGCAAACTCCACGCAGGGAGGACCCGGGAAGCAAAACCAGGTCTCCTTACTGCGAGGCAGCAGTGCTATCACTGTGCCACCATGCCGCCCACTTTCTGTATTTACTGTAGGTTAGTTTGCATTCTCTTTTATTAATTTTTACTTCTTAGAAATGCATATAATTTGGGATTTTGTTATTTGCCAGAAATATGTTTTCTACAAATTGTCATCAACCAGTATCTCTGTTGCCCAGTATGAAGAAGTTTATTGTTTAAAACATTGAAATATATTTACATAAAATTTACAAAAATAACATCTTAGTTAAAATATGTGTCTTCTATTTCTGGGTTGAATCAAATGGCAACAAAAAACACTTTACTTTTATATAGATTATTTTAGTAGTGAATGGTATACCATAGTGCTTTACATGTGATACAAGTAAACACACACATACTGTATGCAGTATATTTACACACACGGTTTATATACTTGGCACATTTTGTAAAGAATACTATTCTAGGATGCTTTTCCATAGTGAATTTCACTCTGAGGGACTTCGTTAATGGTACAAACCAAGTTTGTACTTGAGCTTCAAATCAGAAGAATTAAGAAAATTCAATAACCATGGTGCAGGACAAAGAGAAGTAATAAGAAGTCAGACCAGAGATATGCAAGACAGGCAAAAGCAGTGTCACTAAATGCTGTAGCTCAGGTGAAAGAGAAACCCCAAGTGTGCAAACTGAGATGACTTGGGGGCTGCATTACTACAGTATTATGCTGAATAATCATTAGGGATTTTTTTAGAGGTTATCAGTGGGTAGACCCAGGAGGCAATGATTGGGAAAAGCAGAAAGACAATTGTACCTGTTCATTTAACTTTGTATCAGTAGTGCACAGGCAACAAGAGCTCCCACAGTGCACCTAATGGCCCAGGTTGTTCTAGGAGAGCTCCTGAGTGAGCTTAAACAAGGCATTGCTTTTTAAGTACAGAAGACGAGATAATTGGGAGAGAGTGTGGTGAAAGAAGGCAAACTGTCCCTTACATTAGAATGGGATTCTAAAACCTTTTATTGTAGCACAATGCAAAGATGATGAAATGTCAACTCTTTTTATGTTTCTCACACTTTTCATACAGTCACTTGTGACCTAATAACAAGTAACAGAACAAATATACTATATGTAATGCAGCATTTTAAATGATCTTTTACTAAAAAGATATTGTTGTAACGATCTTTGCAATCAAACCTCTAGCTGTTGCTTTTGTTCTTTTTATCAAAGTATTGATTTTAAAAGAATAATCACAATTTTTGTTAGTGTCATTCTGGATTCTAACTTTTTTCTTTCATTTGCATAGTTCTGCTTCAAAACATCACTTTTTACTAAACTCAGTTTTGAAACCATTCAGTATGTTTATATGGCAGTGTTGTTACCTCAAAGGTTTAGGAACCTTGGCCTATTCGCAGATGGTGTGCAGTTTACACATTGCCTAAAAATCGTCATGAGATTTTCCATATCCTAGAAATGTGCATATTTGCTTCCTTCAATAGTAAATTGACTTATATGATTGAGCGTGGGTATATACATTCTTGTGCCCTGTGATATTCTAGCACAAGGTATGTGAGCTGCTAGGCTAGATTCTTCCTCCATGCAATTCACCCTTGAATTAAGCAAGTTTAAGAAAAGGGAGAATGAACACATTCTTGAGTACAATTCAAACACACCAAAGTGTTCACACATCTAATGTGCTCACATCACAAATTGTGAACACTGCAAAATATTTTCAACAACCTACTTTTGCATTCCAGGTGGAAACATCATCAGCCAGCACCATTGTGGCATTGCTATGTACCATCCTACAATGCATGCTACAAGTCAGAGTATTTACAGTATGTAAGTTTTCTGTGAATAGCATTTATGTTTCTACTGCAAATCCAAAACATTTATAAAATGAACATTAGAAAAAACTGTTCTATTATATGAACTGAACTGAAGCTTTGGAAGTCCAAAAAAAAAAAAAAAACGGATAATTTGTCTTGTGAAAAATAGATGGAAAGGGGTATAATGTGAATGCTTGTCAAGCTACATTAAAAAAATAATTGTGGCATACTTTACATTTAGTGTCTCTTGGTAAAGCATACTTACATGTTAACTGCCTAACTCTCATAGCACTATACGCAGCTACACTACTGAATATGTGTTGCCACAATTATTAACAAAAGAGCACTCAGCCATTTTATCCTCAAAGAATGTCAACATATTTGGGAGGAGCTGCAGCTTTATTCAAGAAGATAGCTCCTTGGAATTTGTGTTTAATTGGTCAAGAAATGAATTTTTCTTTATAAGGGTTTATTTTCTCTGAATATGCTAGTTTGACATAAAATATACAATGTTTGCTAGACATTAAATTTTTTCAGTTTTTGGTAGTCTGGAAATTTTGTTTTCTAAAAGTCTATTTTCTTTAAATTTTCACCAGAATGGAGCATTTGTTTACTGGACAATGAATTTGTCCAGACTTACAGAGTCTGGTATTTTTTTTTTGCCAGAGTTGCATTTTCTCCAAGCTGACATAAGCCAGGAATTTATTTTTGCTATAGTTTTTGAACTTTTTAATGGCGTCCTAGAAGTTTACTTTTCATAAATTTACTGTTTATCGGGCTGAAAATTTTTGGGGTTCAAATTTAAATGATGATGTAACCGTTTTATACAGATTTTGTGTTCTGTATTTCAGTCAGTCATTCTCCAACCCGCTATATCCTAACATAGGGTGACGGGGGTCTGCTGGAGCCAATCCCAGCCAGCAGAGGGTGCAAGGCAGAAACAAATACCAGGCTGGGCGCCAGCCCACTTCATGACACACACACACACCAAGCACAAACTAGGGACAATTTA
The DNA here is from genome assembly GCF_900747795.2 of Erpetoichthys calabaricus. NCBI lineage: Eukaryota > Metazoa > Chordata > Cladistia > Polypteriformes > Polypteridae > Erpetoichthys > Erpetoichthys calabaricus. Next base: position 190,919,839 of record NC_041400.2, read on the forward strand.
GGATCGCCAATGCACCTAACCTGCATGTCTTTGGACTGTGGGAGGAAACTGGAGCACCAGGAGGAAACCCACGCAGACCCGGGGAGAACTTGCAAACTCCACGCAGGGAGGACCCAGGAAGCAACCCAGGTCTCCTTACTGCGAGGCAGCAGTGCTACCACTGTGCCACCGTGCCGCCCGTTTTCTGTATTTATTGTAGGTTAGTTTGCATTCTCTTTTATTAATTTTTACTTCTTAGAAATGCATATAATTTGGGATTTTGTTATTTGCCAGAAATATGTTTTCTACAAATTGTCATCAACCAGTCTCTCTGTTGCTCATTAATGTAATACTTTGAGTAAAGGAGCACTGCAGCTAAATTACTGCATAACTTGGAGAATCAGAAACCGTACAAATCGTTGTTTGACAAATTTACAGATTACTAAATGAATGATTTTAGATCAGTGGCCAATCGATCAGAGAATCACTAACAATAGGTATGTGACGTGGATTTGTAAATTTCAGGTTAGCAACCAGTATGATGGGTTACAGAAAAGAGAGAAAACAAGAAATCTTCCATTGGCAGCAGGAGAAAACCAACTTTAGTGGGTCACCCAATTCGCCATGTTGGGCATGCTCTCAACACCTGATTTGAAAATGCATTCCAACTTTTTATCCTTTCCATGTCTCACACATGCATTTACATCTTCTGTACTAACATCTGGTTTTCCTTCTTTGGCCTTTTTCCACACTTGCACCCCTTTGTCTGAGAAGTAGCAGCATAGACACACACTGAGACAAGCTTATTTTAATAAGTCCTTGAAGTGAAGAATATTTTCTTTTTAATTCTACTTGAAATTCTACAACAGAGGTTGTAAAAATTCTTAAAGCTGGAAGATAAAGGTATATTGAGGAATATGAATGTTATGTCAGGGTTGAAGTGAAAATCATGGAAAGACTGTCTTCTGACTTCACTTTTTTTAGAAAAGAAATACATACATATATATATATATATATATATATATATATATATATATATATATATATATATATATATATACATACACATACAGATATATATATTGTAGGAGGCACACAAGATGGACGAGCGGCCCAGCCAGGAGTCCAGAAGATCCCTTACCCGGACAGGAGGCACCGAATAAATGGACAGGCGTCCTGACCAGACATAGACTTTATACCTTCCCTCGCCTCGACAGAAGGGGACAAGGAAGGACTGTCCTGGGGGTTGTTTATTCCCCCCTGATGCTAGATGGCAGCAGCCCTCCATATTGGCGCCCATTCAGGAACCAGCAGGGAATGCCGGGAATTGTAGTCTGGCAACACAGATGCCATCTAGCATCTGGGAGGAATAAACATCTACCAGGGATGCGGGCTCTGCATCGGTCTGTCGTGGTGTAAAAGGAGTTGAGCCGCAAGGCAAAGCTCTCAATTTACCAGTCGATCTATGTTCCTACCCTCACCTATGGTCATGAGCTATGGGTAGTGACCAAAAGAACGAGATCGCGAATACAAGCAGCTGAAATGAGTTTCCTCCACAGGGTGTCTGGGCTTTCACTTAAAGATAGGGTGAGAAGCTCAGTCATCCGGGAGGGGCTCAGAGTAGAGCCGCTGCTCCTCCGCATCGAGAGGAGTCAGATGAAGTGGCTCGGGCATCTGATCAGGATGCCTCCTGGACGCCTCCGTGGTGAGGTGTTCCGGGCACGTCTAACCGGGAGGAGGCCCCGGGGAAGACCCAGGACACACAGGAGGGACTATGTCTCTCGGCTGGCCTGGGAACGCCTTGGAATTCTCCCGGAAGAGCTAGAAGAAGTGGCCGGGGAGAGGGAAGTCTGGGCATCTCTGCTCAAGCTGTTGCCCCCGCGACCCAACCTCGGATAAGCGGGAGAAGATGGATGGATGGATATCCATCCATTATCCAACCCACTGAATCCAAACACAGGGTCACGGGGGTCTGCCGGAGCCAATCCCAGCCAACACAGGGCGCAAGGCAGGAACCAATCCCGGGCAGGGCGCCAACCCACCGTAGTATATATATATATATATATGGAAAGATCAGTTTGATGGAACTCATTGCTTTTCTAAGTCTAAGTTGAAGGGTCATAGCGTGTGTCATAAACAGCCTGTGATACACTGTTTTATTCCTCTTTATTGGCTGCTGGTTTAGTGCTCTCCAGTCCCCATGGTGTCCCAGTAACATTCACAAAGCATACATGCATGACATTTTATATATATATATATATATATATATATATATATATATATATATATATATATATATATATATATTAGTCATTTAGCCCGTTACAATAACGGGCGCTAGAACAGTAGTGCATAAACATTAGTAGGAACAGTCTATATTAAATGGCAAGGGACTTTGCCCTCATTCTTTTTGTTGGTCGTATTTTTCTTTCTTTCTGCCTTTCTTTTGTTGATGTTTACTTGCTGAGCTGACTGTTCTTCGTGGGCTGCCGCCGTGTATTGTGTGTCTTTAATTTTCTGTGACAGTAATACTGTCTTGTGCGTTCGTTGGCTTGTACGTCCGTAATATACCTTTCATTTTCTCTGGCGGTAATACAGGCGTGCGCGTCGGTAACATGCCTTTAATCTCCTCTGACAGTAATACTGGCTTGTATGTGGCTGTAATATGCGTCACTGCATTGTGTACCTTTAATTTCCTCTCGCAGTAATACTGGTTTGTATTTCCGTAAAACGCCTGTAACTTTCTCTGACAGTAATATCGCGCATCGCACTGTGCCCCGCGCATGCACACTTCACCAGAAGACACACACACACGGACGCCTGGACGCACACAGGGATTTTATTAAAAAGGATATAGTTTCACTGGTACATTGATTGGAACATCAACTGAGTTAATATGGAATACTTGAGAAAAGTAAAGTTTAGAAAAAAATAGTAATAATAACAATCAGACAGAAACATTCAAACATTTAATATTAAAAGCTGGAAGATAAACATAAACCTCAATAGAAAGTACAAAACGAGTGAATGTGTTTGTCGTGGCCATTTAGCAGGTACAGAGTTCACATGTCACTGAATGCATCATGAGACAGTCACATCACAGGAGCTGGGAGTGAAGGGAGGGCAGCAGGGTCAGCAGTGCTGGCGGGGCGGGAGAGGAAACAGAGGTGGCCCCAGAGCACGACCGCATGTGTGGGTCTTTGTACACTTTTTCCCGTCACAGGAGGCCAAGCGCAGCCAAAAAAGCAGTTCCTTGGCAGGCCTTAATGGCAGTATGATGTAGTCTGTTGTGACTAGTGCATTCCTTTCAGGTTAAACTAGGGAAATTGCATTGTGTTCAGATTCCAAGTCCCATGAATGTTTTATTGCCCCAAGTGTACTGAAAGTCTTTAAGGAGAGGACTTCAGTGCTAGGGGTGGAGGGGGGATGATGTTGGGGGAGTAGAGTATAAGCTTGTATTAGTGAAAGTGGGATCTGCAGAAACATGATAGGAAGAAAAGAGAGTCTGTGTCACAGAAATCAGGAGATGAAGATATGCTCCTTTCTTCCCATCTCTCTCTCTCTGTCTATCGCCTGAAGCTGATTTGCTGTGACAGTCACTTAGGAAGGATTTCACTTTTCTTAAACTGTGACTCTAAAAAAATGTATAGTCCAGGCAATTAACAGCTGATGGAAATATGACAAGACACATGCAAAATGGGCCTGGAAGGTAGAAAGTGAGAGAGTGGAGGAGTATAGCCGACTGCCAGACATCCCAGGAGCTACTTTTTTTTTTTTTTTTTTTTTTGCACAGTCGGCTTACGCTTGAAGGCCAGAAGTGATCTGTTAAGTGTATACCACTGACGGGGAGGCCAGAACAGCTCATGGTACCGTATGTTACCAGTCTTACTCCCTTTCTTTTGTAATGGCATTGATTGCAGCCAAGTCCTGAGCTTTGACACATTAATCAGCCATCCAAGGTGCCTTTTTCACCTCTTTAATCTTTCTTTTTTATATTCACATATTTTTAAGAAAGGTATAAAGTATTCCAATCTCAGTGCTTTGGTCTTTGTTGGTTCCTTTGAGCTTTTGTGTAATTTTATAGTCATTATGCATCACATTTTATTTTGTTTGGTTTTACTTTTGTTACTATGAATCTTATTTGTTGTGTGATTTGTAATGGCATTCTTTAAGAAAAATGATACATTGGCATGGCCTAGTGACTGAAGGGCTGAGTAAGTGACTTCAACTACCTGTCCTCACAATGCAGAAAGCTGCAAATAATCATACTATACCTGTCAAGTACCCCCACAAATTGCTTAAAATGAAAGGAATTATATAAAGAAACAAAAACCCTAATTCTGTCCCCGAATGTTATTTGTTACTTGCTTTATGATTCAGGGCAAGTTGTTCCTGCTGTCAGTGTTTATATTTTAAAAATATGAAAGCAATTCTTCTCCACCATATCTGCTAAGCACTTGCAAATATAATCATTTTGAAAATTGCCAATTTTGTGACCCTAAGTACTGTATGTTACTCAACTTGCAATGCTTGCATCATAAAGACATGAAAACAAATGTGCTATAACTGTAAAGTGAGTTGAAGTTGTGTTCACTTTTAAAGGCGTTATATCAGGGGCTTGTCAGTTTTTTTTCTTGGCATACCACCCTCAGGAATTATTTTTGTTTGTCTTCAGTTGCTAAGTACTGTACTTTTATTGGGTAAGCCTAAAAGTGATACTAGCAAGGTATTGCAGATACTTTTTACATATGTGTGTAACTTTTCCGTTTTCTTTTGTACACCTTATGTTTTTGAATGAATATTG